>NC_143514.1:35503755-35658432 GCF_031878675.1 Megascapheus bottae | reverse complement strand
TGTAAAGATCCTGGGAAGAGAGGAACAAACTCATAGCACTAAAATAGTTAGATGGTTTCTGATCAAAATACCATGAAGAAGAAAAAAAATACCTTTGTTAAAACACTTTAAAATCCTATTATTTAATTTCTTCAAGATCATATAAACAATCTCACTACTTACCCAATAACAGACAGAGTGGAGTAACTAAAATGCCCTGACAAGTGCTATGTCTTTGGGTCATTTTATTTCAAGGAATATTATGAGAAGTTCTATTTACTGATTAATTTGAAACACATGAAATGCCTGGCAAAACAGAATGCAACCCAATTTAATATTCCCTTTATAATCTCAAAAAAAAATAAACCCGGGCAATAGGATGCTGAAATTAAAAAAACAAAAACAAAAAAACAAAAACCTAGCAACACATTTTATCATTTATATGCAACAGTGTTAAGGACATCCTTTCATGCGCTGATGAAGTGAAAAGCTTTGAGAGAAATGAGATCGCAGAGAATTAAGTTCATGAGGTCATTTCCACAATGTTAATATTCAGTGAATATTATGAGGCAATGTACCAAAATTAGGATTTGCTGGGCATGGCTTCTTTCATACCAGAGCACTATGACTAATATTCTCTTTCAGAAATACTTTTGGGAAATGATGAGAAGAGTGACTCTTAAAGTGAAGAGTAAAAAGACAAAACAGGGGCTGGGAGTTTGGCCCAGTGGTTAAAGTGCTTGCCTAGCATGCACGAAGACCCGGGTTCAATTCCTTGGTACCACATACATACAGAAAAAGCCGGAAGTGGTGCTGAGGCTCAAGTGGTAGAGCTCTAGCCTTGAGAAAGTCCAAGGACAGTGCTCAAGCCCTGAGCCCAAGCCCAGGACTGGCAAAAAAAAAAGACAAAACAGTACAATATCTACTTTTGAAAGCTTCCTGTAATATTGAATGTGAGTCTAGTGATGCCTTAGTTAATAATTAATTGTTGTCTTAATTTATAGTCTTCAAGTCAAAAGATTCATTTGTTTGAGAGATTCCACAGCAGTTAAATACGTGAGTTGTGAGCACTGTCATAGTCATACACTACATTAAAAAACTAGAAATTTTGATTAGCTCCTCAAGTCGAAAGCTGCAGAAAAGACAGACCTTTAATTCCTATTGATTCTAACAGGCAACACTGTAGGAGTCATTTTAGTGGTTTGATCATATATTCAAAAGCATGTGTTAGACTTAGCTCAATTTTGCTTCAGTCAAAGAAAAAAGACAGGATGTTATACAAACTTGTCCATATATTCATCAATTTATTATTTGATTTGTTTGCTCAATTGTACATTAATTAGTTTATACATTTATTATTCTCTTCCTTAACTGCATATAGAAATCAACCCTCAGTATCATTTGTCTTCTATATACTATTCATCATTGTTATATTTATGTCTTCTAAAATAATTACTACATATAGTGCTGGCAAATATTTATAGTGGCATGGGTAAGGTAGTTTTTGAATCAAAGATGATTAAAATAATTGAAATCATTACCATGTATCAATCAGGGCTCTTCAAGCAACAATTTAAACCATTCTGGATATTTATAACAGAGGCGATTTAATGCAGTAACATTTATTATGCAGTATATGGAATTGCTGAGGAGCTAGATGGATTGAGATGACTCAGAGTTTATTAGCAACAGGAAGCCAGGACAAGTTCTCAGTTTGAAGAATAATGGGAAAAAGCAGTAAACATTGGCCTAAGAGCTACTTCTTATGTGAAAACTGGCACAAATAGTAAATGTGCTGCTCAGAGACTAGAACAATGGAAGAGAGAAGGATAAATATCTTGGGCCTTTAATTTGTCTGGTTTTCCCTTATCTGAAAACTCCACTGTCTAATCACTACCTGAAGAAAGTTGACATGTAAGGTAGAAATCTATCCCCCACAGCACAAAATAGTAGCTGTAAGAAGGAGAGGACTTACGACTGGTATAAATCGTAACATGCTCATGTTTTTAAATTCTTTCAAATTCAACTATGCAGAATTAATTAATTATTCCATGAAGCATTTGAATTTTAAAAATTATTTTAATGTAAGTAGGTTCATTAATGTACCTGTATGAAAAGTTTTATACAATCAAGTAGACTACTCAATTATCTGAATTAAAGACATTTGGTAAAAATAAATTAATCTAAGAATATTATATTATTTAATTAACAAGTGGTTGTCTGTTAACACACCTACTTATATATCCTACAAACAGAACACTTCTGAAATTCACTATAGTTAGCATAGTAGCTTTTTATTCCATATTATTATTATTATTATTATTATTATTATTATTTGTGGGTTGTGGGCCTGGGACTTTGGGCCTGGGCGCTTTCCCTGAGCTCTTCAGCTCAAGGCTACTGTCCTATCCCTGAAGCCACAGCACCACTTCCGGTTTTCTAGTGATTAATTGGAGATAAGAGTCTCACAAACTTTAGTACCTGAGCCTGAGCTGGCTTTGAACCCTGATCCTCAGATCTCAGCCTACCGAATAGCTAGGATTACAGGTGTGAGCCACCTTGCCCAGCTTTATTCCATGTTCTGTATCATGCTTTTTGAATTTGAGTTTTTATGAAAACCTAATATAACTTATTTTTAAATAAGAGAGTGTAAAAATTTTGAACCTATTTCTCCAATACACAGCTTAATAAAGATATAGGTATTTAAATGTCTTAATGTTATAAATTAAAAATGTCATCCTAGGGCCAGGAGTTTGGCCTAGTGGTTAAAGTGCTTGCCTAGCATGCACGAAGACCCGGGTTCGATTCCTCGGTACTACATACATAGAAAAAAGCTAGAAGTGGTGCTGAGGCTCAAGTGGTAGAGTTCTAGCCTTGAGAAAGTCCAAGGACAGTGCTCAGGCCCTGAGCTCAAGCCCAGGACTGGCAAAAAAAAAAAAAATGTCATCCTAGTTGAATAGTTTATTTGGAATGTAAGATATCACTGTTTAAGAGCAAGTCCCCACACAATGTGCAATTTTTCAGTGCTATCCCCCAAAGTGCAATATAATTGATTTTTATGGCTATTGGTGACTGTGGATTCTCATACATAAAGCAATTAATTTATTATAATCAATAGCATGCATTTCACACCAATACTAATTAATAGTCTAATAAAAAGGCAGAATGGGGGCCGGGAGTTTGGCCTAGTGGTAGAGTGCTTGCCTAGCATGCACAAAGACCCAGGTTCGATTCCTCGGTACCACAAACATAGAAAAACACTGGAAGTGGTGCTAAGGCTCAAGTGGTAGAGCCTTGAGAAAGTCCAAGGACAGTGCTCAGGCCCTGAGCTCAATCCCAGCACTTGCCAAAAAAAAAGGCAAAATGTATTCGACAAAGAGAATGAAAAAGAATAAATACATGTTGCATCCATTTACAAATCTACTTGCAAAATATTTATGGTTTTCAATGCCAATGTCTTCAGTAAAATGAGCTCTATGGTGTCCACAACAGTCTCCTATTGCAAAAAGGCCTGCCATACAACTTGTATTCAATTCTAGTACCATGATATGATATTAGTATGCAAATTTTGTAAAGTAAAAGAAGATAGCACTTTTAAGGAAAAATGTTTTTCTCCTTACATTGATTAAAGCACAACAAGCAAATAATTGGACATTTTGAATTCATAACAAGAAGGTGGCTAAAAATGTACCAAATTTATACACAAGACTGAATTAGAGACAGAATAATAATAATAATAATAATAATAATAATAATAATAAACTGACAAAATGAAATGTGAAGCTGGCTGCCAGTGACTTATGCCTGTAATCCTAGCTACTCAAGATGCTGAGATGTGTATATGGAAGTTCTAAGCTTATTGGGGCAGGAAAATTCCTGAGATTTTTCTCTCCAATTAACCACCAAAAAGCAAAAATCCAGAAATATATGACAGTGTCCACTCTCTGAGTCCAACACTCAGGACCAACAAACACAAGTAGAAGCAGAAGCAGCAGAAGAAGAAGAAGCAGAAAGAGAAGGAGAAGGAGAAAAGGAGAAGGAGAAAGAGTGGGAAGGGAAGGGAAAAGGAATGTTGAGAGGAGGAGAAAAAGAAATATTCAGACAGGTGGAGGTTATATATGGGGATGACCACATTGTTGTTTCCAAAGAATAGTCAACCCATTTCTACCATATAATTTGTCAATAGTTAACCAATGGAATAGTTGATTGACATGAAACTGCAAAGTTATTCTAAATATGTCATTTTAGTCCAGGTATATAGTAATAAATCCACCTTACTTGTGGATTTACTTCAATTGTTTTTTGAGCAATCCCAGTAAAAATAGTAAACCAAACATTTAAAGTATTTTTGCCCAAAATTGTAAAGTACCAATATATTCTGCAACTCAGTTTGACGTAGGATAGCTCTTCTATTATCTTTAGTTGTGTTTAAATGTTTGTATGATCTGTTAAGCATTTCCTGCCTTTAATTTTATGAAATTACCAAATTACCAAAATACCCCCAAAACAAAGATAAAAATATTCGTAACCCTCTTACAACAAACAGGGGGCTTAATTCACCCTGAAAAAAATTCAGGTTGTTTTGGGACAGCGTGTCTTCAGTGGAAATTAGACATTGTTATGGGAAAAATAAACCAGGCGTCAACAGCATTTGAGATAAAAATGTAAAACAAGATCTGGTTTCTGGTAAACTATTAATATATACATCAGTTTTTTATTTGTTCTTTTTTATTGTGGAGTGGTAATATAGTCTACTCTATTGGGTTTTATCTCATGACAACTCATACCTACTGTGTGCAGTAAGAAGCAATCTTACATTGCTGAAATGTATCTATCCAAAGTATTTGTGTGAATTTTTCAATGGCCATCTTCTTGGTACCTTATATCCATGGGTCTAGAATAGATATACACACATAGTTACTCAAGAGCAATGCTTGCTTTAATTCTCCAAGTCTACAAGACATGGCTCCTTAAGATACCAGTGTGTTCTAGCATCTCCTGGGGTCTTTGTTGTCACCTCATGACAGAATAACTCAGACTCTCAACTTGAAGACAGGAGGATAAGTTAATGTTTTCATATACAGATTGAGAATTTCTGTTAGGAATAATTTATTATTCATGTATTAACTAAGGATAATCTCAAAATCTTTATTTGAAAATGCTAGGGGAACCCATCACACTTCTGGAAATCTACAATATATTTAAGATATTTATGTATTTACTTGAACCCTAAATTCAGGTAATGGTGGTATTAAACTACTATATTGAACAGATGTATAACAAAATTCCAAATGAAAGATTGAATAACATTATGCGTTAACCTTAGAAAGCAGAGTGAAAATGATAAAAATACTGAAATTGTTAAATCAAATTTTACTAAAAAGTCCTCTATGTAAACTAAATTGGATTATTTACAAAGTGTTAGTAATTCACTAGAATACAGAATGGACCCCTTTTTGCTAAAGCTCCACATAGGGAAAGTTTTTGTGGGTTTTTTGTGTGTATATGTGTGACTGTCTTTTTAAACACAGATACTGTGAAACTTCATAGAAAATTCTGGACAGATCTTTAAACTGTTTCATTAATGTATATACAAGCAACAGCTATTGACTAACATGTTTGCACTGTAGCCGTTAGCATTTAAAGTTATTTGATAATTCTTAGGCCATTGTTTGCTTTTTACTAGACACTTTAGGGAATATGTTACCACAGAAATAGAGGACATTGTGTAAAACTTGATGAATTATATATTATTCAATATTCTCTTAAGCATTGGATTAATGACAGAAAGAGTGTGCGTGTGAAGGTAGAGTTTTGTTTTCTGATAAATTACAAAACAATGCAAGTTATGATTTGAAGTACACAGGTTAGAAAACAAGTGACTCGGGTTTTACTCTTGAGAAGATAGATCACATGAATAGTCACAATTTATTAGTCCTTAAGCCTAACCTCCACCTGCCTATGAACAAAGCAAACAGCAGAATCGAGGGAAGTCAAGGGAAATAACTGATAGTGCTTACTATTTTTTTAATAGAGAGATGATTTCTTACAAAATATGTTGAAAAACTGGGAAATTTTAAAAGTTCACCAATTAGTACTTACTATAGAATCACAAAATTGATATGAATGCATTGTAAAAAGCAATACAGATAAAACATTTCATGGGACATATACTGTTTGTTTAGAAACTAAAGACAAATTTGTTAGAAATACCATTGAGGGGAGGAGATTTCTGTTCTCTTTAGAAACACTGAAATGTCACAAGTTGCTTAAAATAAGACAGTAGAAAACTTAGCATATGGCAAATAATGAGTGAGACACAGTGTCTAGAAAGTAAACAAGGACTGCACCAAACCAGCAACACTAAGATATTGTCACCATGAGTAAAGCAAGCTCCAGTGTTAGAAGCAATGTTTGAACTAAGCACAGGTCTCCTAGAGGCAGTATATGGTTCTGCTATTCTAATTAAGCATATTATTTATCTGATTATTCATTGAGAAACAAAATGCCAATATATATCAACAAGAGATAGACAGTCGACCAATGCCTTTAGGTCAGGAGTGGAACTGCTCACTACTTACTAGCAAAATATGAATACAAGCATATATACATATGTATGTATATACATAGCAGCTTCCATGAGAATACATTTGCAGACTCTAAAATCAGTATTTTGTTCTTGCCACTGTTATTCAAACTTCTGAAAGTTAATAGTTCACAGTTTGGGGCTTAATTTACATCGTGTATTGACAAAGTATAGGTCACTACAAACAATACTGAAAACTTATTACTATAATGTAACCAAAATATACTTTATATACACAGTTTGACTCATAACAAAGACACATTTTATTTAAAAAACAGTAGTATATTATTAGAAATGATAACAGCATTCAGTGTAAATTTTGACTTCATCATGTTTCAAAAGACACAAGACATATGCCACACCCACAACATTAAATACAAAAGATGTTGTATGATTCAAGTAGAAATACACCCCACTCTTTTTCACCTGAAACGTGCACAATGATTCTGTGCAATCCTCACTTGTAAGTAAACTACCACCCAGTGGAGAGAAAGAAGATCTTTCAGAAGGGTTTGAGGTGTGTGTCACGTGTGAGGGGGTGTCGGAGTAGGTGGGGCATGAGCAATGAAGGAATTGGGAGCGTTTAGCCTTCCTCAGTTCTGAACACTGCTGCTCATCAATTTGAATTTTCACATGGAAGGAAATGATTCCACATGCTCACTTTGCAGTGTTGCTTAGGGGTAAAACCAGACTAGGATATTCATTCATCACACACACACACACACACACACACACACACACACACACACACACACACACACACACAGAGTAAATCCACTTGAATGTTCAAGCTCAGAATACACAGGGAAAGAAAGGGAGGAGGAGGAGGTGGGATAAAATGAAGAGCAGAAAGAAAGGTGAAGGTTAAAAAGATGGAGAGAGAGAAGAAAGGAGTTGGGGGGGAGAGGGAGGAGAGAGAGGAAGGAGGGGAGCAGGATGACAGGGGAGGAGAGATCCTGTGGAGCAGAGGAGTGTTTGCTTTTGCAAACTGAGAGTATCTCCATGTGAAAGTGGTGCTGGGAGCACAGAGTGCCAGGCTGTGAGGCTGAGAGTGTGAGCGGCAGAGGGGTTTATGAAAATAAGATTTATGAGGGTGAGAAATGGTACCGGAGGGGGAAAGCAGCAGGAGCGTGCCTGTGGGTGTGACACAGATAGAAAAGAGCAAGGGGAGGGGACGACAGGGCACAGAGTGAAGGCAGGGTAGGTGGGGGAGTAAGAGGGAAAGGGGTTAAACAAGTGGGTTAAACCTTCCAGTGGTGGGGATTTTTCAAAGAAAAAGGACAACAAATGACTTTACAATACAGGCAAAGGAGGAAACAGAGGAAAGAGAAGGCATAGGAAGTGAAAGAGGAAAACAGCAAAAGAGGGAGGGAAAGGAGGGGGGGGAAGCGAGCGAAGTGAGGAGAGCGTGCAAACTGGAAAAGCAAGAACACTGAGCCGAAGTATCCATGTGAGAGAGGGAACACAGATGGGGTCGAAAGCTTGCCGTTTGAAGAAGAAGAAGAAAAAAATAAAAAAGAAAAGGGAAAGGAAAAAAGAAAGTCACTTCGGCGAGAGTAGACTAGAAACAACCCCAGTAAACTTGTCCGACTCTACCAGAGTATCCACCCCGCCCCCCGCCCCGACAGTAAACCCCAGACCTGTGAACTGACTTTCCAAGTGACACCTGCCTCTCCCCCCACACCTGACACCCCTCTCATCCCGGGCTCCTTCACTGCCCAGGAAAAATCATTAAAATTCAAAAGTGCTTTTCCTCCAGGAGCTCAGCCTGTCACCTGCCCCAGTGTCAAAGAGGTCGGGGTTCAGAGGGGGAAAGAAAAATAATAATAATAATCTGCACCTGGATTTCTGAAGACATGATTAAAAAAAAAAAAAAACAAAACACCACCAGCATTCCTGCTGGCTTAAAAGAAAAAAAAAAAAAAAAAGAACAAGAAGAGGGTAGAAAAGACCAGACAGACAGACGGACGGAGACAGACAAGTCCACGAAAAAAGAAAAAAAAAAAAAACAACCCCAGCCCGGCACGTCGTTCTTCCTACCTAAGCACCGCCGTGTCCCCTTTTCTGACCATCAGGTTGTCCACGGCCGCCCAGGGGAAGTCTACGCTCGGTCCAGCCGGGAGGCAGGAGGGCAGCAGGCAGCACAGGCTCAGCAGCACCGCCGCCAGCCACTGGTTCGAGCAACAAGCACCCTGCACCAGCAGCATCGCGTCCATCCCCGCCAGGGCCGCGCGCTCTCCGGCAGCTCTGCGCTCGCGCTCCCCCACCCCGGGCGCTGGGAAGCCTTCCCGGGAGCCCGGCGGCGCGCCACAGGCTTTGCCTTTTTTTCCTTTTTCCTATTTTTTTTTTCTTTTTAGTGGTGGGGGGGGAGTGGGTGAGTGGGTGGGGGGTTCTTTTCTTTCTTTCCTATCCCCTCTCCTTAGTTGTTGGGTGTTGTTTCTCTCTTGTTGTTATTTTTTTTCCCTCCTCCTCCTCTTCCTCCTCCTCCTCCTCTCCCTCCTCCTCCACGGGCTCTGCACGGTCCCTCCCTCCCTCCCCTCCCACCCCCTAGCACCAAGCTACACCTCCTCGGGGTGGCTTTTGGGGGGCCGAGTCCGGAGTGTGGCTAATTCTCGGGCGGCTCGCACACCATCTAGCGAGGAGGAGAGCGCGCCGGCGAGTGAGGGAGGAGGGGGGAGAGGGGGGGAGAGGAAGAAGGAGGAGGAGGAGGAGGAGGAGGAGGAGGAGGAGGAGGAGGAGGAAGAGGCGGAGGCGGGCAGGCGGGCGAGCGCGGGGCTGCGATCCCGGTGGCGGCGGCGGCGGCGGCGGCGGCCAAAGCTGAAGCTGAAGCTGTGCGGGGCGCAGTGGCGACCGCCGGCCCCCGGGCTCGCGCGCGTTGCCAAGCGGCCGTTTCCTTAGCAACCCCGCCCGGGGATAGGTGGTGGTGGTGGGTGATGGTGGTGGTGGAGGGAGTTGGATGAAGGAAACAGCAGGGAGGGGGGGGGGCAATAAGATAAATAAATAAATAATAAAAGATTAAAAAGAGAATGAGACAGAGACAAGGAAATGGAGAGGGGGGAGAGGGAGATCACAATTGTGCAAAGTGAGGATTGGGGGGAAGAAGACACCCACATTTTCCGCACGGTCGTGAGAGCCAGAGTAAAGGATGCTTGGCTAGAAAAGTGTGGAGTGCCCAGGCTGGGGTGGGGAGGGGCCTGCAGGGGCGCTCTCTGTCCTCTCGTCTCCCTCCTGGCCTCCCCCCCCCCCCCCAGTCTCTCCTGCATTTTCCCTCCCGAGGCGCCGTAACTTTAAAGTCCTGCAAGTTGTGTTGGGCGCCATCATGACGCCGACGGCTGCGAGTTTATTTATTTTTTATCGAGGCGCTGTTTGGCTTCCTTGGAGACGTTGAAGCTCTCGGTGGTCACCAGGTTACCAGGGTACCAACTAGTTCATCTTCCCTCCCGCCCGGTTTTTGGCCTAGGTGGAGAAGGTGGCGGGGGTTCCGTGTTCTGGAGAGGGGTGGAGAGTAGAGGGGGGGGGCGCAGGGGTTACAGGGCCTTGGGGTCCATGGGGTCCAACCTCTGACTGTTCTGGAGGACGCCTGTCTTTCGGTGCGTCTGGGAGTGTGCGTGTGCGTGTGAGTGTGAGTGTGTGTGGAGGGGACAGTGTGTCCGTGTGGACGGAGCGCGCTTGGGAGGGAGGTGGGGTGGTGGTGGCGGCGCGCGGGCGTGCGCGCAGGGGTTCGCGGGCGCGCGGCACGCAGGCGCGCTGGGAGGGCCGGGGCGGGCCCGCGCCGCGGTGCGGAGTCGGCCGAGACCGCAATCAAGGGTTTTAATTGTGTGGAGCTAGGCAATTGGGTTATGTAAGAGGCAGTTTAACCCCTTTGGCGCCTTACGGGGGAGGGGGGGGGAGGAATCGAAGAGCTGGCGGAGTTCTGGGGGCTGAGGAGTCACCGGAATGTAGAGTGTCCACCTCCAAACCGGCCGCACAGGCTTCGGGGTGTTTTTTTTTTTGGGGGGGGGGATGCACGGGGCAGCAACCTTGGCTCCTTGGGCCATGAGCCCTTAAAGGGCTCCCAGGACCGTGGTAAACTGCCCTCCTAGCCCGCGGCAGAATGGGGTGCTGGGCCAAGAGCCATCTCCTCTTCCCTAGGCTGTTGGGTTTGTTTTTAAATGCTCGTGAACTCATCTGTAGATTTCAGATCCGTTAGGGATTCTGGGCCATTTACAAATCAATGAGAGAAGTGCAGAACAGTCACACCAGTCCATCTTGTTCAGTGAAGTGTTGAGGAAGCCGAGCTGGGACGTTGCTGGAGAGAAGCAGGCAATTAAACAGAAAGCTACCTTTCCTTGATGACTTCCTTCTTCCACTCTCCGCCGTTAGCGGTGTTTGATGAGGATCATCTTCGCTTCATCCTAACCTCCTCCTTCCCTTGGTGAAAATAAATAAAGCCAAAGCTTGCACATCCCAACTAGTTTTCCATAAGGCAGGCGGGGTCCTTTGGCAAAGCGCTAAGGCAATCATCTCTGCAGGGGTCAGCATCCGGCTTCCTCCCTAGACTGAGCTTTTTAAGAGGCAGGCAGGGAGTCGTTTTGCTTGGTGGTGGCGGTACTCAGTGATTTTTATCGCCTCGCAAGAGGATATATGGAGAAAGAGAGGAGTTCTCCTTGGCATCCGTGTGACCACCCAACTGACAGAGGGAGGAGACCCTAACCAGCCATACCTCCCTGCTCCACGCACACTTTGAGACTCAGCAATTAGCCAGGAGGAGTGCCGCAGGAGTTACTCACATTATTAGTATTCCAGTTCAATTCTCAAAACCTGCTCGGAAATGGAAAGTGCAATAGTACTCAGCGGCGTTTTGAAACATCAATGAAATGTTAGTAATTTGCAGAGGGATGAAAACATTTTCTTTACCGTCTGGTGTGCTGGGGAAATAATTGTCAAACGATAGACTCCCGCTAATGTGGATGCCAGATACCTAGATAACACTGTCATCTTGTTAACTGCATTTATTATTATTTTTTCGTTCTTGCGTGGCACCCGGATGGGATAAAGCTTCAAAATGATCTAGGGCAAAAGAGAGATTAGAAAAATTTGCACGTCATAAACATAGGAACATCTATGTGGTTATTATAAACTAGATTCCTAGGAGAGAGAGAGAGAGAGAGAGAGAGAGAGAGAGAGAGAGAGAGAGAGAGAGAGAGAGAGAGAGAGAGAGAGAGAGAGAGAGAGAGAGAGAGAGAAGCAGAGCTCCCTTTCGACATGGTGACTCAGTTCAGTGTTATTTTATTCAGGGACGAAGTATAGACTACCAAACGCTTCGTTTTCCTAACTGCTGTGTCCCGGAGATCTGAAATCTTCAGTGGAGGGTTGAGGGAAGGTAGGTGGGGGGGGGGGGGGAGGCTTCTGCGAGCAGGAATGGAGCTATGCAGCAGATTTAATATGTACAACAACCCTTCAGGCTTGTAAACGGAAACTGGAGCCACTTCTATTTAAAGGGAAAGAGTTTCTTTTCATTAATTCAGGTTTCTAGCTCGGCTTCTATTCACTAATCCAAAGGAACTTAACTCTTGCTACAGGCATAACCCAGGAAGCAAGAACTCAAACCTAGTTTAGAGGTGAATGGACTGAGATGGTGCTCAGGTTAGGTCATTGTTACTTAGAGTGTGAAGGTGCTGGGTGGGGCAGCCCTGTGGGTTTCTGCTGTGCTCTTTCTAGAGAGGAAAATTATGTTTGAAGCTTTTTATGATATTCTTTCTCTTTGACCTTTCTAAAGGCATATATCTGAGACTGTTTTACAAGGTTTCCAATATTTGCTTTTGAGGTCATAGAGTTCTGAGGAGAGACATAAATCCCAGAATTCTTGTCTCCTTTTGAGGAAGGAAAAAAAGTAATAAAGGAAGAAAGGGTCTTAAACAAGAACAACATAACAGCAAAATGAAAGAAAACCTTTCATTGTCAAGAAAGGTAATAACATTGTTTAAAACTTTTCAAGTGGTGAATGAGAAAGTGACCTTAATATTAATTTTAACTATATGCATTGTTTGTAAATATTTGAACATATATAATAGCCAGGGTGGAGTTCATTGAGAAGAAGCAGGTGAAAACTAATTGAAATAGCTAATTGTGCTATTATTTTATATTGATTTATGTGCCTTTCTTCCATGCCTTCTGCCCTCCCTCCGTTTTCAATCACTCAGCAATGCAGGAAAGGGTAACGTTATAAAGCTTTTGTAGTTAACAAATCCTTTTTAGTCTGTCTGTAAATAGATCATTACTATGGAAAAACAGAATATAACTTCACCTTTTTTGAGAGTGGAGAAAGCCAGATTCCTCTGTCATGTTTTCACTGCCTAGGCTTGAGCCATTTTAGCCAAGACAAGATCCAGAGCCTAATGGGCAGAGCTGATGAGAGCACTTTGTAATTCCTAAAGGAGTCAACTAGTTGCCTTTACAAACAGGAAAACAGAGTAAGAGCTCTCTAACTTGGTAGATAATTGATATTTGAATCAAACTGGTTGCCACTTAGAGCACCTTGCCCGCTGAAACTAGCCATTCGTGACATTTTCTCAGTCAATGTCAGATACATGGAGCTCAGAAAATTTGCTGAGGGATTTTCAGCCTACTACTTTGGAGAATTATTTGGGGGGCTGCTTTGTACTTTGTAAGAGGATTAGCATCCCTAGCCTCCATTCACCAAATACCAGCGGCACCAGTAGATGGCAGTAGCTCTGATAACCAGAATTTCTCCATAAAAGGCTAAATGTCCTGTGAGGTGGCACAGATCACACTCCAAGATACAAACTGTTCAACTTCTTTTCAAGTGAAAAAATGAAGCAGATTTTAATCAAAAGAAAAAAATCCTGAATTGATCTCTATGCCTGTAAAAGGTACTCTTTTTAAAAATCAATTTAGTCTTGACATGATTGAGTAGCCCACATTAGCACAGATACAATTAATTTAATGGCTAATGCAGCAAAACATCTTATGATTTTTTCCCATGTACTGTAAAGTCTTAATTAAGCACAGGTATAATTACAACCTGCAGTTACTCTGTCTTCTCTAACACTGGAATTTCATACTTTGGTTATGCATACTTTAGTTACACATGCTATTATAAAATAAATTTGGAGATGCTTTTACATTCAAACTAAGTTTAAATTGATCAGTCTTAAAAGAACATTGTTATTTTACCATTCTCGAATAAATATTTGTAGAAGTCTTTTTACTAGCAAGAAATTATTTATATTTTGATATTCTTTATACTGTAACAAAAACACCCTAGAAGATGGCTATCAAGGTGAGTGAACACAAAAATCATTCTAAACTGTATACTTTAATTCATTTAATTACCAGCTTTTTATGCTCTTAGCTATTAACTACCAATTTTGAGAGTAAGCCAGAAAGGCATATCTATGTGCATTTGTTCTGGCAGAGAAGAGGGGAGATACCTAGTGTATTTTTAAAGCTCTTCAAACCATTAGTAATTACTAGTATTTTACTAGAAAAGAACTCATTACTGATATTACTTCATGAAACAATGATGTGAAAACATGATTTTAAAAACTGACCCTAAAAAATAGGCTTGATGGTTTCCCTCATTTGTCATAATCAGTAGAAACCTTGGACTCTCCTAGCAGAGATGTACAATAGAACAAAACCTAGATACATAAGGCCATATAGTATGATGCTAAATGAAAGGACCTCCAGGATATAGAGATAAAAGCCATAAAATGAGTGATTGTTTTCCTTAATGTACTATGTTATCTCACATCTCTTTTGCTGTCCCTTGGTTATCTCATATTGTTACAGTATTTTACCTTGTTATCTGATATATTATATATGTGCATATCTGTTTATTTGAAATAGGATAAGGAAGGGGGGGAAACAAGATGAGGGGCGGGGGTGGAGGGAGGAAAATGGGGACCAAGACATGAGAAAGGGTACCAATATTTGTGAAGTAATGCACCTTCTATCTGGTGAATATAATGTAACCCTTCTATTAATTACAATAAAAATATATGGGAAAAAAAACTGACCCTAAGCAGAAAGGAAATATATCAAGGCCTTATTCGGGTAAAGCAGGTTCCCAACCACTGAGCTGAACCCAGCAACAGTATATTTATATCATTTATTCTTATTTTTATATTTTAATAATAAATGTCTTATTATCATCTGTACCTGACTTCTTTTACTGAATATTGTATGCAGTATTACTTCACACTAATATACAACAAATAGTACTATTTTTTTCATTTTGCATCTCCGTATCTTTTCATAATACAACTGGTAAAACATGACTTTATCCATTACGTTATTGACAGAGACTTACATTTTATTTTGTCTATTATACACACAATGGTGATTTAAACTATCTTGTATCAGTCCTGAAAACTTTCTTCAGGTTAACCTCTGAATATATCAATAACAATATAACACTATGCATTACTTAGAGATGGGGTTCCTCTCCGAGAAGCACATTGTTAGGGTAATTTTACTTTTCTGTGCACATTGTAGAGCATACCTACATAAACATACTTCACATGTAAGCTGCTTGGGATGGCATACTGCTTCAGGATGAGTCACTTACTCTAAGTAGAGCTTATAAGACTAGACGTTGCTATAAGGTAGCCAGTTAGTAAAGAGTCACTGAATGTCACTTATTGTCCATTGCTGTGGACTTTATAAACATTATATTTAGTACATGCTAAATTTATAAAAATAAGTTTTCCCTTCTTAATAATAACTTAAACAAAATTTGTTGTTCTTTTTTATCTTTTAAATTTCAAGCCTTTTTAATTTTATGGCTTGTTATAATTTATTTATAGCTTAAAATACAAACACATTGTACAGCCATACAAAAGCATCCTGTTTACAGCTTATTGAAATTTTTGTCTATTTTAAACTTTATATTTTACTTTTAGTTGTTCTGTTGGAAACTGAAGGTGTAAATAAATGCATTAGTCAGAACTACACAGGATGAGGCTAATTGTGTCACTAGCTTCCTCTTCCACACCCCTTCTACTGGAAGGTGTGCAAGGGTGATGACAAGGAGCCTTTTCCTTGGATCTCACTGCTTCCTTTTCAACCAACCATCCTGACCGAGGCTCTTCCTCAAGAGAGGTCTCCATTTTCAGAAACATGTCCATGATGGCATGGTTGAGTTTTGTTGTTTTTTCTTGGATATTTTTTCCTTCTTGTACTGATAAGTACAAGAAACACATTCTACTAACTCAAACATTTTCTCAATGATCAAGCAATTCACTATCAACCTTGGGGGTTCTTTTCCTCCGGGGTTCCTTTATACTTCTCTCTTCTTCTGCTGTACATTCTCTTTCATTCCCAATGGCTCTCTGTTAGACAATTCCTCAGAAACCACCTTTCGGAGACAGTGGATAGCATCCTTATTCATGCCCAAGTTAAAGGCTATTGCTGTCTCAGTTACACCTGGGTTGATCTGTAATTGCCTCATTTTTGATAGATTATTGGAGGTTATGGATACATGTTTTGTGTGTCTTCTTCCAAGGGACTATTATACACTACTTTCTTAATGTTATTAATACTGTCATACTTACCACAGTAATTCTAGATTTGGTTTCATATCTTATTGTGTTTCTCAGTTGTAGAAATCCTGGAGTCAAAGTCTTCTTTAGTAGGTAGGTCTTAATACCTTATGTAATTACTGATACATTCATAGATCAAGGAAGTGATGTTTTCAATTTCACATTCATTTTGGTATAAAGGCCACTAACTAAAGGAGAATGGATGGGATCAATAATAAAGATATTAATATACCTAACATCTCCATTTTGCTGGCATAGTCATTTCAGGAAGTCATTTGCAACAGGAGATGCATCCTTCATAATTGTTACTGCTTCTGCACTGAGCTGGCAGTATTAGAGTATCGATATGCTCATAGACCTTAGAGTTTTTATCTGCCCAGAACACAGATGGATATGAATGTTCTCAGATTATAATGAAGCCTGATCCTGTAGGGCTGATCTTTTCTTCAGGATGTAGCAAAGTTCTGCTTATCAATTTGACTGGCATGCACTTACCATCACTGATTTAATTTACCCTCATTGTTCATAATCCCTTTTAATTCCATGTTCACATAAGATACTACATGAGGCATCTGAGTGTCACCATCACCAGTGCGGTTCTTATACCCTAGGCAGTAATGAACAAAACAACAGTAAACAGTCAAAAAATAAAGGGATGAGGTTCAGAGACAAAGGCAAATATGAGAGGTCTCAAGATGTTGGCATAATGTGTGTTGATGGCATAATTTGGCAAGCTATTTTATAGAAAACAATTTTATGAGTAGAGTATATTCTAAAGCAACAATAAAATCCATATATAGTAAATACATAAACCAGAAACCATTGTTTATTATCATTATCAGGTATTATATACTGTATGTGAATATATGTTTAACTTAAATAAGAGAAATAGTAGCAGATTTGTTCATGTCTATATCAGATTATAGTAACTAAAACATTACTAGGCAATATGAAATTTTCACTTCCATTATCATATTTAACCACTGAGGGTATATGCAGTACATCTCTTGCTGAATCCTATTTTATTTTTTTTCTTTTTTTATATATATTTTTATTGTAATTAATCGAAAGGTTACATGATATTTGCCAGATTCATTCATAAGTACATAAGGTGGGGGAGAGAGAGAGGGAGGAAGAGGAAAAGAATCCAAATTCTACAGCGCAACATGATAGGCTGAAGACAGTAGACCCAGAGAAAATGGGTATCATGTCTGTTTTTAGGAGCCACCTATGTCAGAATTCCTTCTAACTCATGGCACTTTCATATGCTTTTTTTTTTAAGATCTTTAATTGATTGAATGAGTTGACTCAATTATGAAGGATAATCTGTTTCACTTAAAGTCTATGGACGTGAATGTGCATCTCAATTGTAGTAATAACATTCATAGTAAAATCCAGATTGGTTATTGACCACAGACTGTGTATAAGGCCGGGTCAAGGCAAGGAAAACATAAAAGTGACCATCATTCTGCTTTATCTTTTTGTCCATCATGTGCTGATGGTGATTCATCTTCAGTTCAGTTTAAATAAAAGTGTGACTTTAAATAACATCAACTCTTATCTACAACTATGCCCTAATTTATTCCTTTTCAATCACCAAAATTTGAAGTTAGTGCTGAAGTGTAAATTCTCCTGGTACCTAGAATACAATATTTCATATATATATATATATATATTAATTTAAGAAATCCCCACCACTTCCAAATTATGTTGGAGCAAAAACAAAAGAAAGAAATGTTCTTTTTTGAGAGTATATAAATTTCATGAAGGCCATACCAACTTTTAGCAGGGACATCACACAATTCTGAAACATTCCTATTTTGAGATTATAGCTAATCAAGTTACTCCTGTTAGAGCCAACCAAACTCTATAAACTAATGCAATCCTCAAAAATTATTCAAAAAGACTATTTCTAAAACTAGGACTCTGATGGTTTTCTCTTTATCTCCCCATTTATTCCCATCACACTACCAAAGCCAAGCAACCCCTCTTTTCTCCTTTAAATTTATATATTCAGATTCACATTTGTATTTTTACATTCTGTGTATAAGTGGTAAAAGCAATCATTTTCTTTGTGTGCTTCTCTTTTTCTATTAGCATCTGATCCAAATTTTCGATCAGATTTTAAATTTTCTACCGGACAAATATACAGAATATTTCTATAGTTTCTCACGATTGATATTTGTTGTAGCACGTATCACCACTTCATGCTTTTAATATACTTTATATATTTATACTATATATATTTCCCCCATTTGTCTGTTAGTAGACAATTAAATTGTTTAGCACTTCAATTATTAAGAATCCTACCTTTTTTCCTATCTTTCTTCCTTCCCTCCTAATTTCCTAATTTCTTGGCTTTCTTTTGTTTCTTTTTTCTTCTCCCTAATGGTACCATCATCTGTTTTCTATTAAGATTTCAGCTGATTGAATGGGCCCTTCTTGGCAGTGCTGATATCTGTGTATGGTGAGGACATTATATCTGCTTATTATAAGTACCTAGCGTCAGTATCTCTGAGTCACATGGCAGTTGTACTTTTAATTTGCAGTCTGTTTTCCATAATTCCTATACCAATCTATGTTCCACTGACCACTGTTCAACTTTGTGAAAATTTTCTCTCTTTTTAATGATGACCATCCATCCTAAGAGATACATCACCATAGTCTTCATTTGTTTTTCTTTAATGATTACTGCCCACGCTAACATCAACACAAAAGTACTGAAGAGTGAATTTAACCAGATAAATAATAATAAACTATGAAATATTGATGAAAGCAATTGCAGATGGTACAAATAAATGGAACTATATCCCATGTTCATGGATCAGAAAATTTAATTAAAATGTACATTCTATTCTCAAGTAATATGCAGATTTAATGTAGTGACTGTCAAAATTCCACTGAAAATTTTCACAGAAATACAAGAGTCAATCCTAACATTTGTATGGACCTACCAAAAACTAGGAACAGCCAATACAATACCAAAGAAGGAGATGAAACTGAAAGTATCACAGCTTTTTGATTTTCATTTAAAATGATCTTATAATACTATTATAATAGAAATACAGCATTATAGGCACAGAACTGAAATACAGAGCAAAGAAACAGAGCACAAAGTTAAGAAATTAAATACACACAGTGAGGTAATTTCAATAATAATAGTAAGGAGGGAAAGAACAAAATGGGAAAAGGATAGGGTATTCAGCACACAGAAAATGTTACAAATAAAACAGTAAAAATACACCCTAACAATATGCAAAATAATCAAGTCCAAATATGCAAAATAATCAAGTCAAAAGACATAAAATGTATAAATGTAAGGCCTAAAGCCATAAAAGTCCTTGAAGGGCTTATAGGGGAATATACCCTTGATGTTGGTCATAGCAACATCAAAGATATTTTCTTTGAGTTTTAGCTGTCATACCAAAAGCTTGGCCTACAGAGCAAAATGAAATAGAACTACATCAATCATAAAGGCTTTTATACAGGAAATATACAATATACAATAAACAAGCTGAAATGGTCAACTAAGAAAGGAAAAATTCTTGGAAAAATAACTGTCTGAAAATGATTTGATGCCCAAAATGTGTAAAGAAATATATAATACAATAATATGCATCAAATTACTCCAATTAAAAGTGGGCAAAGAGTCTGAAAAATTATTACTCCTAAGAAGAAAAAAAATGTGTCAGCATGCTAACAAGTACCCAAATCACTTATTATCAGGGAAATTTACTCTCTCTAGTAAGCTATATCAAGCATTCATCCTTTTGTGTCGTGATGTTCTATAATTAAATATTCATTATAAGCATAGAATATAATGTAAGAAAGCAGGAGTAATATTTCAGTGTTAGATGAACTTAAAGAACAATAACTTGGTTTCTATTTCAAAACATACAGGCCTTTTTTCTGTGATGGTACTGAAATGGGTGGGGGGGTTCTATAAATCTGTATTTTGTTTTTTACTTTATTTCTATCACTGCCATAAATTATATTTGTCTATCAGAAAAACGTTCTGCCACTAACAGTGAGTTGGATACATGATATAGTAAGTGGAAAGACCTGGAGGTTAAAAATAAAAGTAACATTTCTTATGGATGCAGGTAAATTTTAAATCAATACATCTATTTTAAATGATAATTTGAACTATAGTGAAAGTGGGGACAAGAGGCCTCAATCAGAGGGTCTGGTTTTAGTCATGAAATGGTGAAGGAAAAAAAAATAAACCTGTTTTCTTGAATTCTGTTTTTGCCTTTGGAAAAGAAAAGAGATGGAACAATATATAGTTTCTAAGGTTCTTTCCAAAATAATTGGATAGACTTGATACTTTCTGAACTGAATGTTTAGGCTTAATGTTACAAGGTCATCGTAGTGCTGCCAACAGAGGATATTTATTCTTTTTTAATTTTTTTCAGAGGATATTTATTCCTATGCATATTTTCTGTCTTTAAATTGTGCTGAGTATGATGACTGGATATGAGGAATTATAGCACTTATTTCCTGTTTCATCATTATAAAAAAGATCTAACTCGATGTAAATAACACCAAAATTCATTTTATTCTTGGAGCTCAAAAGATAAAGTCATCCGAGGCATGAGATATAGATGTGGTTTGAGATCTAGTGTTTGATGGTGCCAAGTATTTATAGAACTATTTAGAATTTGCATATACTTGTGATGTTGGTAGAGAAGAAAATAGTTTTATTTTAACTTGGTACATATTTTTTTTAATATTTTCTACCTGGCTTGCCCATATAAGTGCATGTTTTATCCCAGGCACAATGGTTCACACCTGTAATCCTAGCAACTCAGGAGGCTGAGCTCTAAGGATGGAGATTGAAAGCCAACCCTGGCACTGAAGAGACTCTTATAGACTCTTACATCCAATTAATCACTGGAAAAACAGGAAGTGGGGCTGTGGCTCAGGAGTAGGTCGGTAGCCTTGAGCTGAAGAGGTGAGCAACAGCACCCAGCCCCAGAGTTAAAGCCCCACTCCATGAACCACACAAAAAAATGCATGTTGTATATGCATAAATACATTTGCACACAACATATACATACTTTAGAAGAAATGATACTGATTGGGGCTGGGAGCATGGCCTAGTGGTAGAGTGCTTGCCTAGGATGCACTTAGCCCTGGTTTGATTATTCAGTACCACATACACAGAATAAGCTGGAAGTGGCACTGTGGCTCAAGTGACAGAATGCTAGCTTTGAGCAAAAATTGTCCAAGTACAGTACCCAGGCCCTGAATTCAAGTCCTAGTACTGGCAATGAATAAATAAATAAGAAATGATACTGATTATCACAAATGAGGGAAACAATAGACTATGTTTTGGGGGGGGGAGGGTCTGGCTTTCTTCACTTAAATGAAATGAATTCCAAGATATGGAAACAAGAAGTTTTTCCTTAGTTGTTGTTTTTAATGTATTGTGTGAAGTAATTTCTTTTTTCCTCCATTATCTCCCCCACCCCCACCTTTGGTTTATCCTCTCTTGCCACTGTATTTGATTTTGTTACCCTGCGTCTTGTATATACCTTTGTCTGAAATGGGGAAAGAAAAAGGAACCTCAAAATGGTGGGACAAGGGACAAAGAGAAAACCAATGCTACGTGTACACACACAAGACGATATGTTGGAAATAAACTTTACAGCTTGAGTGGGGTAGGTGCTGGGGGTAGGGAAAATGGGAGAAAAATGATGTAGGGGTAAAAATGTTCCATAAGAAGTGTGTTTATTAGCTTATCTATGTAACTGTAATCCCTCTGGACATCACCTTTGCAATAACAT
This sequence comes from Megascapheus bottae, assembly GCF_031878675.1. Classification (NCBI taxonomy): domain Eukaryota; kingdom Metazoa; phylum Chordata; class Mammalia; order Rodentia; family Geomyidae; genus Megascapheus; species Megascapheus bottae. The sequence continues at coordinate 35,636,533 of NC_143514.1, read as the reverse complement.
TAAGTTAGCAAAAACAAAACACTGAAAGGAAACACAAAGCACTGAAGGGAATCTTTGCCAGGAATCATTCTATTTGAATACCACAGTTGATAATACAGATAGAAGTGTTATTTTACAGATGAGGAAAATAAAGTTCAGAGTTTTGAAGAATTAAAAAAATGATACTGAAAATCTAATATTAAGATGAAACAATATTTGAATTCCATCTGCTTCAATATTTTTATAACTGTGACAAGCCTGCAGTATACAATATATTTGCCTAGACCCCAGAATTTGTGCATAAAACATGCAAATAATTGTTTCTTAAAACAATGAAAAATATGCTCCATTTCTCTAATTACAATCCAGAGGTTATAGTTACCCTGATCTGTCAGTTTTAATTGGATTTATGAGGTAAGATTTATCTATGATCATTTATGGGTGATCTAATTTTCTATTGCCCAGAAAACAGATCCAGATGCAATCAGGAATTCCTAATTGTATTTAGTCCTGTCTCCTCTGAGAAAGGAGAGAAGGGTTGTGGCCAGACAATAGCATCATTTCTTCAATTCAATCTGATTAGGTCATATTTTACAAATGCTTTTTCTGTTGCCATATTGCCATTTGCAAAACAATTTTGATAGTTCCAAATGGCTCATTTACTAAGAAGTCATACAAAATACTTACGTTATTTTTAATTGAGGAGTCACATGGTTCTTGAAGAATAAAACTATATTTTATTATGACTGATTTTCTAGTATTACAATTTTCACTGCAGAAATTAGGAAACAGCATAAGAGGAATGATAGCTTATCATTTAATAGAATCATTTTTCAAGTGATGGTGATTTGCATTTATTATAAAACTTCCTCAATTACACACTTATTTGGAAAACAGCTTTATTTAGGTGATTATTGATTTCTCTAAGTTATCTTTGCCCCATGATACAATTAGTGTTATGAAATGTTAGGTGCAATTAAAGGACTCAGCACTGGGCCAAGTCATGAAGATTTCAGGGAAAGCAGATAAAATGTATGAAAACAATTAAAATCTACCACCTTCATCGAGAATTGATTATTTGCCAATCACTGTATTAATTTGTGTAATATTACTTTACATATATGTAAATAATGTAAGTGTTCTCTTTTACAAAAATTGCATAGGATGAACTGAAGTGCATATACATATTTATCCAAGTATATTAAACAACTGTAATACAGAATATTAAAAAAAAACATACTCAATAAGATTGTGTTTGTTTTAACATCATTTCAAGACCTATTGCTCTTTTCCTTCTGTTTTACTTAGGAATGAACAATTCATCATTATTTTATTTTTCATCACCAAAATAAACATGACTCAAAAATGGTGATTAAAATTATCTTTGTTGAGGCTACCTTAAGCCCTAATAGTTTTTAGCTACAATCTTTTCAAAATAAAATAATCTATTGTTGCACTCTTGAACTTCAGATACTTGCTATTATCCTGTGAGGAAATATCCCAAATCCTTAACATAGCTGAATACTATAGGATAGGCATCTCTCTTATTTAGTAAACACCTTATCATGGATTTTGGATTTCTTTTTAGGACAAATCTACCAAAATATTAAAGACTCAGAAGGTAAAAGACAAAAATTTTACACAGTTGTGCATGCCAGAAATAAGCACCAGGATGCTGTCAGGGATAGTTTTCTCTCAGTGTTCTTTTGTTTTCTTGCAAATGTCCATCTTCTCCCTGTATCCTCTCTTGGATTTTTCTAGACAGGCATCTGTATAGTCTATTTTATTATTTGTGAAGATTCCATTCACAGTGGATTAGGGTCCCTTTCTCACCATCTCTCTGACCATATCCTTTTAATAGGTCTATGCCCAAATGCTATAACATTGAGTAGGTGGCCATAGGTCTGTGGGTTGATTTCTGGGCTTCAACTCACGGCCTGAGGCCTGAGCACTGTCCTTGGACACCTTTTGCTCAAAGCTAGCACTCTGCCACTTGAGCCACAGCACCACTTCCAGCTTTTTCTATGCATGTGGCACCAAGGTAGTGAACCCAGTCCTTCGTGTATGGGAGGCAAGCACTCTAACACTAGGCTATGTTCCCAGCCCAACCACAACTATTTTTATGCTATATACTTTAAATTTTTTAAATTTCTCACTTGATTTCTTCAGTAACCACCTTCAATTTTCCAGCAGGTTGTTATTATATGGAAAAATGTGTCAGTCTCCATGTGCTTGTATAATTTCAGTAGTTTGCATATTTTTGTAGTTTTCTTCCATTATGATTCAATTATATGCAAGAAATCGATTTTTATAGTAGTTAATTTCTTCTTTATGTCATAACATATAGTATTCTCTGGAAAATATTTAAAATGCCAATGATAGCAACATGTGTTCTGCCCATGTTAGATGTCATTTTCTTTTTTTTTCCATTCTGATTTTCACTTATTACATTTTTTAGTTTTTTATTGTAATTAATAAAAGGGTTACATGATATTTGCCATATAGAAGGTGCATTAATTCACATAGATGTCATTTTCTAGAATATCTCCTAAGCTGGTATTGTTTTAATTTTTTTCTTATTTGTGTGATATGGTGGCTTAAACTTGTCTTTAAGAATTACTAGGCAAGCACTAGGTTCGTGAACATTAGATTTGTGTGTGTGTGTGTGTGTGTGTGTGTGTGCATGTGTGTGTATGGTTTTATGTGTGAAAGTGTGCGCACATACCCATACACACACATGCATACATGCAAACCAGTTCTGGGGCTTGAACTCAGAACCCATCTCCTATTCCTAAGCAGTTGTTTTCCTCAAGGTTGATGTACTACAACTTGAGTCAGAGTTCTACTTCTAGATTCTTTTGGTGCTTAATTGTGTCTCATGGACTTTCCAGTCACTAACTAGCTTCAAACTACAATCCTCAATCTTTAGACTCCCCAGTAATTAGGATTGCAGGCATGGGCCACTGATATATGGCTAATTTTAGATTTTTTAAATTTTTACTAACTTTTGATCTGTCCTAGGGCTTCAACTCAGGGCCTCGGCACTGTCCTTATGTTTTCTCTTTTCTCAAGGTTAGCATTTTACCACTGGAGTCACAACAGCAATTCTGGCTTTTTTTCCCCCCTCTATCACAATCACTCTATCACTAGGCCACATTCCCGGCTCATAATTTTTGATTTTTCATGTGGAGGAACTACGTTGAGTATGGATGAAAACTGAACATTAAAGTGACCCACAATTTCCTCATGAGAGTCTTATATGTGAGGTAGCTTTCTATTTTTGTGACCAAAACACCGGACCGTTCAACTTTAGTGGAAGAATTCTTTTTGATCATTGATTCAGAGATATAGTGAACATGTTGATGGTTCCTTTCCTTTGAGCCTGGGGCAAAGTGCACAGCGGTGAGGTGGGCAGGAGGAGGCTGTCACCCTGTGGCAGATAGGAGATAAGAGAGCACTCAAAGCCTTCCTTCAGTGAGCACTCCTTCAGTGAGCTTCATTCAATTAAACCTTATCACCTAAATTTCCAAATAGTCCCAACTGTTTCCAAATAGTGCCCTGGGTGTTTGAAGATTTGAACACATGAGCCCCGTGGGCAGAATTTCATATACAAGGGACAACATTTCCCCAGGGACCCCAAAGCCTCCTAGTGGATGTTAGTAGGCAAATTATAATTAGTCTTGGAGCTGTACATGTTGGCACACACCTAAAAACCCAGTTACTAAGGAGTCAGAGATCAGACAAGGCTAGCAAAAAAGTTAATAAGACCTCATTTTGACAAATAAGCCGGGGATGGTTGTGACCCTGTATTTCCAGTTTTACAGCCACGTAAGGGGGAGGATCATGGTTTGTGGCCATTCTGGGAGGAAAACTGAAAAACTCTCCTCAAAAAAAAAAAAATTAAACACAAATGTACTGATGATACATTTCAAGAAGTGACTTGACTTTAAATGCCAATACTGTGCAAAACATGCAATTAATCCATTTTCAATAATTGCCAAAATCTTCAATGCTAATACTATTCAAAAGCTTCTTTTTAATGTTGCTTCTGAGCAACATAACTTCATAAAAATAAAGCTAAATACCTCCAGGTATGATAGTACTGAGTAAATATCATTATTCCATTAAAGAGAAAACAGGATACATAAAGGAAAATAAAGATATTGAAAACAAGACAAAACCTAAGCAAGGCAAACTCTAAATCCTCTACACTGCACATTCTCAACATGTAGAGAGGTCCCAAAGGGTTAGGTAGTCCACCCTTAAGCATCGCCATTTGCAGCCCATACAGATTCTCTCTGAGATGTCTCCACCCATTTGAAGGTTTTCTTGACAGACATTCCATGTTCCTGGCATCTCCAGCTTCCTGTGATCACCACTGAACCTTTGGCTTCACTTGCCTTTTCATTCATCACCTCTCAGTGGTTCCCACACATTCTCACCAAGACATAGATTCACCAGCCTCCCTGGCTTTACTTTGAAACCCCAGGCGAAGAAGTATCATGACCCTATGACCTTGCATTTTGCAAACCTGCAAAACCATCACCAATTGAAGGATGTCAAAGTCTGATAATGCCAGCATGTACAGTGGTCATGCCTCTTTTGACCTAGACCCAGCAGGCTCTGAGTGATTATGTGGCATAGTATGTTGAAATAAATCTTGGCAAAAGAACTTTGATTTAAATAGCTCTGAGTAAGTAAAGCATTGTGTGCCCCTCCTCCTTGGTGGTCTCCAGGAAAAGTATTTTAATTGTTTCTACACATTTATATCCTGAGTCTGTCAATAGTAGATCGCTGACTGGGAGTTTGGCTTAGTGGTAGTGTGCTTACCTAGCATGCTTGAAGACTCGAGTTCGATTCCTCAGTACCACATACATAGAAAAAAAGCCGAAAGTGTTGCTGAGGCTCAAGTGGTAGAGCTCTAGCCTGGAGAAAGTCCAAGGACAGTGCTCAGGTCCTGACCTCAAGCCCAGGACTGGCAAAAAAAAAATAGTTCCCATTAATTTCTGGCATGACCTTAGGCTCCTTTTTTATTGTCCTGGTGCAAACTACATAGCTCTTTTTAATGGCCGTAATTTCTTTCACATTATTCTTGGCGCTAACTACTAATTTGCTTTTCTAACTAAATACTATGTGTTGTTTTTTTCTGATCTCTCATCTCTACTTAGGGCTGCACTAAGAGCCTACCTAAAAACATTTAGATACAAGCATGTCACAGCCTGAAGGCTGAACTTCTTTGAAGTCTTTCCCTCATTAGTCCATCACCCTTAGGCTCACTTCTCAGTTTCAGAATATGGACCAAAGCAGACAAATTTTTATTCCCAACACAATCCTTGTTCCAACCTCAAATGTTCTGAGAGTCGTATCTACTGTCCATTTCCTACTGGCATCTAGAATTGTGAACCAGAGTCACCCATTAAGCTGAGCTTATAGCACTTTAGGACTTCTCTATTGTACATCTCCAACTAGTTTGAAATTCTTCCTGTAGGCCACTTCCAAAGACTTAAGAACTGCATGGTAAGGTTTAGTTACAACATCCATATTCCTGGCCTCAATTTTTTGAGGAAATATAGCTCAAGATTATTTTTATTCCATTCTAAAGATTATTTTTATTCATAGTTTCAGTGCATGGTTGGCTGGCTTTTACTTTGGGCCTGAGACAAAGCTGCCCATGCAGTAGGAAAATATAGAGGATAAAACTGTTTAATTGGAGGCAACTAGGAAGCAGAAAAACTGGAAGAGACTAGGGACCAGATATAGGTTTCAAGGGCATTCTGCCCATTACCTCTTTCTACTCCTAGGTTAGGCCTCCGAATAGTTTTACCTCCTGTCAAAATAATATCACCAGGTTGGGATGAAACATTCAACATAAGAGCTCTGGGATACTATTTCATATCCAATCCTTAGCAGGTTCTGTATTTCTCTTAGTGTTCTTTGGTGTCTGATTTATAAAATTACATTCTCTGAGTATCATTGCAAAGCATCTGTCATCATTCCTGTCTCTGAACAAACCAGGCATAAACATTCTAGCTCTGAATTATGTCTGCATCCCTAGGTTTTTTGAGACAAGGGTTTTCTATGTAGTTCACTCTGTCCTTGAACTTGAGATGCAGTGTACATTCACATTAGAGAAACAGTGCAGTATAGAGTGTTAGGCTTTCTTTCACTGACTTATTTTGTTTATCCACCCATTTTGGATCATGTAGGTTTTCTATTTTAGCTCTTGTGCAATACTGTAATAAACTTGACTGTACTGCTAACTGTTCACCATGCTGGTTTTACTTCCTACAGATGTGTATCCAGAAATGCAATTGTTGTGATATGTATTTGCTTCTGTTTAGTTTGGAGACAAAAATCTCCCTATTGAACCCTAGTTAAGCTCCAACTAATGATGCTCATGTCTCAGTCTTTCAAGTGGTGACATAGTGGGCCTGTCTCACCATGACCGATGCTGGAATAGAAAATAAAGCCATCACTTACTGTGTGAACACTGTAGCACTATGATACCTCTGTAGCCAAGTTCAGCTATTTTTGATCTTTTGAGAAACAATATTTTCTAAGTTGCTGGATCGATTCCCTTTACTCCAAATCAATGCCAGCATTTTGATGTCATTGTGGAAAGTTATAAGACTACAGTTTATTATCATTTGTATTTGCTTTGCTTTGATGGGTTGTGATACTGAGAACTTTTTCAGATTTCTTTTGGACATTTCTATGACTTCTTTGGAAAAATATTTACATAGATACTTTGGCCTGTAAGTGATCATTTACTTTACTATTAAATTGTATGAGTTATGTTACACATTTTAGACATTAACTTCTTACCAGTTATTGGTTTATAAATGTCTTCTCCCATTATATTTGCATAAGGTTTTAGTTTCATGATTGTTGTTTTGTGCTCATGCATGTGCTTTCAATGATCTACTAAAAAATTGCTCTCCAAATTTGGCGTCAAGAAGATTTTCTCTGTTCTTGTAAAAGATTTATAAGAGTTTTATAAGAGTTTCAGATTTCATATTTAAATATTTAGTCCATTTTCAGTTAATATCTTTGAAGGAGGACAAAAAGATGAACCTTCATTCTCTGGCCAGTGGATACACTTGCCCAACACTGTTTTTTTGTTGTTGTTTTGTTTTGTTTTTATTATAATGTATAGTGGGATTTCAGTTATATTTGCCAGATAGTAGGTGCATTACTTCTCACACATTGATACCCCTTCTCATGTTTTTGTCCATTTCTCTCCTCCCACCCCCTCTCAATCATCTTGTTTCCCCCTTCCCTTTCCTATTTTAAATAAACAAATAAATGTATATACAATATGCCAAGTAACCAAGTCAAATGATGTAACAATAGGAGATTAACCAAAGGGCAACAAAAGAGAAGAGAAATAAAGAGTACATTAAGAACAACAATCACATAATATAGAGTTCTTGTTTCCTTATCTTAGAGTTTATTTCATTTAGCCTCATCCTATATTACCTATGTACCTAAGTTTTCAGCTATTGTATTCCTCTGATAGGAGAGTCCTAGGTGTGTACTAATTATTACAAATGAGGGAAACCATTGAGCCTATATTCCTTTGGGTCTGGCTTACTGCACTTAATATGATTTTTTTCCAAGTCTTTCCATTTCCTTACAAATGGGGTGATGTTGTTCTATCTGATGGCAGCATAGAATTCCATTGCCAACATCTTTTTTAAGTGACTTCTTTGCCCATAGTATGTTTTAGATGAGGATATATACTTAGGCAATAGATCCTATTCCTCATAGTTTATTATACCTGAACAATAATTATTTTTACTGTATGTATATATATTTGTTTTTCTTTCTTAAAATTGATTAGAATTTTGTGCATCTTTTGTTGTTTTTGAATTTGGGTTTATAGTTTAAGTTTTGTGAAAAGTTTCACTTATGTTCTTTTTTATATTGGGATTGCTATTGACAGCCTTAGCTAGTATGGATATTAACAATACTAACTCTTCCACTCTCCCAACCCATGAACATGGAATTATGTTTTCTTTGATATATGTCTTCATTCATTTCTTTTTTTTTTTGTCAGTATGGGCGCTGTCCCTGAGCTCTTTAGCTCAAGGCTACTCCCCTACCCCTTGAACCACAGCACCACTTCCAGTTTTCTAGTGGTTAATTGGTGATAAGTCTTTAGTGCCCAGCTGATTTGAATATTGATCATCAGATTTCAGCCTCCTGTGTAGCTAGGATTATAGGCATGACCCACCACACTGGCTTTCATCCATTTCTTTAATCAATGCCCTATAGTTGGTGGCACAGGAATCTAAAGTTTTCTAAGTTACTTTGCTCATTTTGATGCTATTGTAGCTGTCACATTTTCTTTTCTTTTTTTCATGAGTCCTTGCTAATGGATAGAAATAGAAGTGGTCATGGTTTCTCATTTTGTATTGTGCATCTTTATTCCTTTTTTTTTTTTTTTTTTTGAGGGCTTGAACTCAGCCTGGGCCCTGTCCCTGGGCTCTTCAGCTCAAGGCTATCACCCTACCCTGGAGCCAAGCCCCACTTCCCTGTTTTCTAGAGGTTAATTGGAGATAAGAGTCTCAGGTCCTTTTGTGCCCAGCCTGGCTTTGAACCTTGATCCTCAGGTTTCAGCATACTGAGTAGCTAGGATTACAGGTGTGAGCCACCTCACCCAGCTTCCAAATAGTATTTTGGTGGTGGTGTAAGATTTTCAATGTAGACAATCATGTTGTCAGCCTAGAGGCAATTTCAGTTCTTTCTCCTCTGTATATCTGAATGTCTTTTGTTTATTTCAGTATTTTTTTTTTGCCTTTTTCTCTTTTAGGCCTGATTATTCATGGGAGGACTTTAGTACTAGTAGTGGAAGCAATAGTATCCTTACTTTTTGTCTTCATCTTAGAGAAAAGTCTTCAGCTTTTCACAATGGAGTTTGTTATTAGTGATGGGCTTTCAATGTAACCTCTGTAAAGTTGTGATATTCTTTACATATGTTGTTAAATTTTTATTGGGAAATATTTTGTATTAGTTATTTTGCATCTCTTCAGTTGATAATAAGATTTTCCCTATCATTTTGATGAAATTACTGATTTGCATATGAACTATCGTGGCACATCAGAGATAAATTGCACTTATTTATGTATTGCATTTAGATGTGTATGACTGTTCAAAAATCCTGTCAGGTTTTATTTGAGGACTCTGTTAAAGATTTTATATCACTGTTGATCAGGATAGTCCTACTATAATATGCTTCTCTTATATCATCCTTGCCTCGTTTTCATATGAGAGCAATAATGGAATGTTAAAAATAAGTTTGGAATATTTCTAAGTTCCTCAGACTTTGGAAGAGTTTGAGGAAGATTGAAATTAATTCTTTACATTATTCATAGCATTATTCTGTGAATTCAAAATTTTCCTCTTGGGTGTTTTTGTTTATACTGCTTCAATATTCTTCATTCTTTTCTTCAACTTTTCTCTTTCTTCATGATTATGTACTTTATGTTGTAAAAATTTATTTCCTCTAGGGTACATGTGCATGTACCCTACGTTGGCATATGCATGTTAACAGTAGTCCCTCATCATTCTTTAATTATTATTTCTGCTATAGTTTATTTATAAGCTTGTTGGTGATTCATCGTTTCTTCCCTTAGATACATACATACATAATATATTTAGACATACAGGAAAAAAGTATTAGTATTAGTCCATTTTGTATTGCTGTAAAAACTACCTGAGATTTGGTATTTTACAAAGTAAACAGTTTTATTTAACAGACCACAGTCTTTACAAAGATAGAAGTAGAAAGTGACACATCTGTGTGAGGAAGCTGTCATATAACAAGATAAGAAGTTTCAATGGAGAGACTTGCTATTTTTCTTTTTGGGTGGTACTGGGGTTTGAATGCAGGATTCACATTTTCTTGGAAGTGGCTCTACCCTCTGAGTCAGGACCCGTACATCTATTTGCCTTAATTATTTTTCAAATAGTATTTCAATTTTTGCAGGCTTTCAGCCTCATATAATACTCCTTTTGATGTATCTGTAACACCTGGGATTTAAAGCATGAGTTATCATATCCAGCTTCCTTTTTGAGGTAAGCTTTCATAAAGGATTTTTGCCCAGGGTGGCAAAAATCTCTAGTTTCATAACATCTGGGATTATAAGCATATGCCACCATGCCAAGTGTCCATTATGTAACAATACACTTCCAAGAAGTAACTGGTATCCTGCAAAAAATTTACATTTACCCTTTCTGAGGATTATGTCCATATGCCTTCATTCTTTCCCTTTGGATTCCACATCTGAAAACTCATCTGCTTCTTAATATCACTGTACTCACTGGAAGCCAAGCTTTGGATTTGACATGTCAAATTAGAATATGTGTTGCACTTACATCCACACACAGTGAACTTGTGTCTGTCTTTACATATATCTTTATTTTCTTTATGAGTTCTTTAAGTACACTATAAGTTAATACAACCAACCTTTGTTCTTATAGTGGATTCTATTTTTGGAAACTGTTGATTTACAGAACAATTGAGAATCTAGCAACCTCTCCTATTTACACTACAGGTTTGGGTGATTCATTTGTTTCAGTTAGTGAACTGCCACTGATTATGCTGTTCTCAAAGTCCAAATGTTATTAAGATTGTCTTGGGTTTTGTTTAGTGTTTTTGTTTTTGTTGTTGTTTGTTGGTTGGTTGGTTGTTGTTTTTTTTTTTTTTCCCTGAAACTGATCTCTCAGTCCTCCAGGTGCCCTGACTGCCTAAGCACAGAGCAGGCTCTGATGTTCCCCATAAGCTGGCTGCTGGCTGAGATGGGACCTTTCCCACCATGAGTGGGACCCCACAACACAACCCTATCACTAACTCTATATATCACTGAGTGAGCACTCTCACTGAGCAACGAAGGAAGAAGGGCAAGTCTGGGATACCTCTGATTTCTAGAGGGATCCATTTCCAAATTCCAGGAAAAACATATAAACATAGCACAAGACAGAGAAACAGAGATTTACTTCCGGAAGATTTTTGAGTGACTCCCAAAAGATGTTTGGGTGACATGTCTGGCATTGGCAAGGTGGATGTCAAGAGTGGCAGAAAAAAGCCACAGGGCCCTGAAATTTCACAGGGAGCATGCCTCCCCTGCAGGGAATCTCTGTCCCCTCTAGGCATCCTTCCCACAAAGATCACCAGCCAGTGGGTAAGGATTGAATCTTGGAGTCCTTTAGAGAGGAAGGAAAGAACAAAAACAATAACAACAAACCAATTCTCCTCCAAGAGAAATAGCAGCTAGCCACTCCAGGCCAGCACTAGCTTCTGACTGGCTATTGTTAGCCAGTCCACCACATTCTGACCTTTATAGTGGACTACCACCTCCTTCAACCTTTCCTTAATCATCTCCCTAGCACAGGTTGCTCCCCGAGCCCTGGACCTCCAAACAGCTGAAAAAGGTGGGACATGCCTGTTCTTACAGAAATAGTGCTGCTATCACATCAGTGAATCAGGCTTGGCAGAACACCAAGTGGAAAGGCCCTGGATAAGCTAAAAGAAGAACGTAAACACCAGCGATCCAGGGCCTCGTCCTGGATTGGTTTCAGAGCCCCCGGCTGGGTGACTGCTACTCTTACTAGGCTCATTGATTTTACTTTGTCTTTTCTTTTTATTTGTTCCATGTCTTCTAAGGTTTATTCAGAACCGCATCCAAGAAATGACCAGAGGAACAGGTTAGTCAACTTCTTGGTCTCCACCCATGCACTGGACTGCTGACCGCTCCTCAGGCGTCCTAGACAACCAGCATAGAGCCCCGCGAGGCCCCTGTCCATCAGGAAGTAGCCAGACGACTATTGCTGCCCTATTACCAAAGCAAAAATGCTGAGCTATCAGGCTGCTCAGGGAAGGGGAGGCAGCCAAAACCACTCCTTGTACAGAAATACTACTTTCCTAGATCTTGCACCAATGGGGAGCTGCCCTGAGTAAGAATTTCTACTGATTAACAGTTTCACTCTCACCACCAGATGTAAAAGCCCTGCTGCAACCAGATCCAGAGCAACCTCTCTGGGTTCTCCCTGCAGGGGTGGGGGGGGGGGCGTCACCAGGGACCACACCCCAATAAACTTTTATCTACTTGAAAAAAAATCCTATGTTGGGTATGGCTTTTGGCTACAATTTCTCCTTAGGTTTCTCTAACCTGAAGAAGTTTCTGTTATTTTCCTGGCTATTGACAAGCTGGCCAGCTTTGAGAAGGACTGATTGTCTAGTATTTTGAAGAATGCACCTGTACTGGACTTTGTCTGATATCTTTTTATGGCTCAGCCAGGGTTATGGATTTGGGGGAAAAGACCTGAGTGGTAAAGTGCTATTTCCATCACATCTTGTCAAGGGTGTGTACTGTCAAAATGATTTATTACCTTGAGGGTTGACCTTTATCACCTGGAAAGATAGTGTCTGCCAGCTTTCTCCACTACAGTGCTTTCCTGCCTTTCTTTCTGTCTTTGATTGTTTCAGCTTTGTTGTAGCTTCTTGTGTGCAGAAAATCTACCTAAACTCTTTCGATTCTTCTCCAGAGGAGTCTAAATTCATCTCTGCTATTTTTATTTATTTTCCATTCAATCTTTTACTTATGTTATTGTGAGACTCTGGATATTTATTTTATTTTTTGGATTATGTTGTAATAGTGGTTTAATATATTCTATAAATTGAATATTTGTCATTAGAGTTACTTTTAGTAGGTTTTTGTTGTTGTTGTTGTTGTTGTTGTTTTGGTTTGGTTTTGTTGGTCATGGGGCTTGAACTCTGGGCCTGAGAGCTGTCCCTGAGCTCTTCAGCTCAAGCCTACTGCCCTACCCCTAAAGCCACAGCCCCACTTCCCATTTTCCACTGGTTATTTGGAGATAAGAGTCTCTCAGACTGGCTTGAACTACAATCCTCAGCCTCCTGAGTAGCTAGGATAACAGGCGGGGGTGACTGCACCCAGCTGGTAGGTTTTTATGTACCTTCACCAATAAAAGGTTTTTAGGGAAGTATTTTGTGAGGCTTTCTTTTCTTTTTGACACTAAAAGTTGCTGCAGATTTCCATCTCGTCATGTATATTTCTCATATTAGTCCTAAATTGGGTAATTATTTAGGGAATCTCTGTACTTTGGATATTTCCAGAACTTTATATAGTATATAGTCTTTTCAGGATGCTTCTTTCAAATGATAATGTACTGTAATATTTAAAATTTTATGTTAATGACATTTATCTTTATAATTGAGGAGTATTTAACTGTATAGAAATATTATTTGTATTTTTCTTTTCTCTTACTGACAATCATCTTGCCTACTTTCAAGTTATTTGAATAAAGCTGATTGAAATATTGTGTTCAGATTTTGGTATGAATATAGGGTCTAAATTTATTCAACTAAATACCTAGGTTTAGCTTTGTAAGGAACTGGCAAATTGTCATGAAAAGTTACAATATTTTGCATTCTGCATTCTCACAGATTTAACATTACTTGATGTACACTGATGATTCTTTTTAATGTTGTTTTACTTTTTGCAGTATTAGCATTTAAATTCACAACCTTGATTTCATATTTCATTCATCTAGATGTTTAACTGGCATTCTACCACTTGTTTCTTTCTGTTCTTTTCTCTTTCTTTCTTTCTCTCTTTCTTTCCTTCTTTTTTTTTCTTTTAGAGACCTTCACGGTTTTCTTAGGTTGGCTACTCTGGATTTTGGCCTCCTAAGTAGTAGGATTACAGCTCTGTGACATCTGTGCTAGTATCTATATTTTAACTTCCTTTCCCTTGATTAAAAATACTGTTTAAAGCTGCGTGTGATGGCTCACGCCTTTAATCCTAGCTACTCAGGAGACTGAGATCTGAGGATCAAGGTTCAAAGCCAGCCTGGGCACAAAAGGACTTAAGATTCTTTTTTTTTTTTCATATATTTTTTATTGTAGTTAATAGAATGGTTACATAATATTTGCCAGATAGATGGTGCATTAATTCCCATACATTGATACCCTTTCACATGTCTTGGTCCCCATTTCCCTCCCCCCACTCCCACCCCTCATCTTGTTTTTCCCCCTTCCCTATCCAATTTCAAATAACCAAATACAAATATATCCAATATATCAGGTAACAAAGTGAGATACTATAACAATGTGAGATAACCAAGGGACAGCAAAAGAGATGGGAGATAACATAGTACCTTAAGAACAACAATCATTCATTATATGGCTTATGTTTCTATATCCTAGAGATCCTTTCATTTAGCGTCCTACTATATGCCCTTTTGTATCAAGGTTTTGCTCTATTGCAAATTTCTGCTAGGAAATCCCAAGGTTTCTACTGATTATGACAAATGAGGGAAACCACTGAGCCTAAGTTCCTTTGAGTCTGGCTTACTTCACTTAATATGATCTTTTCTAAGTCTTTCCATTTCCTAACAAATGGGGCGATGTCATTCTTTCTGACAGCAGCATAGAATTCCGTTGTGTACAAATACCACATCTTATTGATCCACTTATCAACTGAGGGACATCTGGGTTGGTTCCATATCTTTGCTATGATAAATCGTGCTGTAATGAACATTGTTGTGCTGGTGGATTTAGTATGTCCTTGTTTCTGGATGATTGGATAAATGCCAAGTAGTGGAATTGCTGGGTCATAGGGGAGGTCTATGTTCAGTCTTTTGAGGAACTGCCATACTGCTTTCCATAGTGGTTGAATGAGTTTGCACTCCCACCAACAGTGTAGTAGTGATCCCTCCTGGCCACATCCCCTCCAGCATCTGTTCTTATTAGTTTTCTTGATCCTGGCCATTCTAACTGGAGTGAGGTGGAATTTTAGAGTTGTTTTGATTTGCATTTCTTTTATGATCAGAGATGTTGAGCATTTCTTCATGTGTCTATAGGCCATTTTTGTTTCTTCTTCAGAGAAGACTCTCTAAGTCTTTGGCCCATCTTTTAATGGGATGGTTGTTACTTTGGAGATTAGTTTTGGATTGATTCAATTTTTTGAGCTTCAGCTGGCAGAAAACTAAAGTTGGATCCTTCTTTGTCACCCTGTACTAGAATTAACTCCAAATGGATCAAAGACCTGGAGGTAAAAGCCGATACTCTGAAAACTTTACAAGAAGGAATAGGAGATACACTAGATCTCCTTGGCACAGGTCGAAACTTTCTTAATAAGTACCAAGAATCACAACAAATCAGAGAAAGGCTGGATAAGTGGGACTGCATTAAACTGCATAGCTTTTGTATGGCAAAGGACATAGCTAGTAAACTAATTAGGAAGCCTACAGAGTGGGAGAAGATCTTCACCAAACATACAACAGACAAAGGCC
Organism: Megascapheus bottae; assembly: GCF_031878675.1. Classification (NCBI taxonomy): domain Eukaryota; kingdom Metazoa; phylum Chordata; class Mammalia; order Rodentia; family Geomyidae; genus Megascapheus; species Megascapheus bottae. The sequence continues at coordinate 35,621,236 of NC_143514.1, read as the reverse complement.
TCCTATCTAAAATATATCAACAGCTCAAAAAAATTGAATCAATCCAAAACTAATCTCCAAGGGACTTAAGATTCTTATCTACAGTTAACCTGTAGAAAACAGGAAGTGGGGCTTGGCTCAAGGGTAGGGCAGTAGCTTAGAGCTGAAGAGCTCAGCGACAGTGCAGAGGCTGAGTTCAAGACCCATGACCCACAAAATAAATAAATATATACATAAATAAATTAATTAAATAAAAAATAAAAAAATTAAATGAAAATATGTGTTGTGCAATTGCTTTCTCATAGTCTGGAGTTTTGTGGGGAGGTTTTGGCCCAGCTGTGGTTTTTTAATTTTAGTCCTATTACAGGACTCTGTACAAAGAGAAAAAATCAATTTAAAGAAGTTTGACTTTGAATTTTTACTGTAATTTTCTAGAATTTTTACTTTTCCATTTTACACAATTTTATTTTTTGAGAAAACTATACATCTTGATTTAATTTTTTCCTTCCCGTTTCTCTTCTCCCTCCTTCCATTTTTCCCTCCTTCACCACCTCTTTTTCTATTTTTTTAAAGCTTCTGTGCATGAATGATGATTGGCACTGCACATTTGAGAGAACACATTTCCTTCTGTTTTGCTGTCTCACCCATTTTATCAAAGATCAGTGAATGCTATCTGTGTGGCCCAATTTCTGGGATCTGTGCTCAGTTTCATTTGTCTATGTGCCTCCTGGTCTTTCTCACCAATGCCCATACTTTTTAAATAACTGCAGCTACATAGTAAATCATTACAGCTGTCAGTGGGAAATTTTCTTTTAGAGTTTCTTCTTGTTTTATTATCTGATTAAATTTTTCTATAGTAGTTTTTCTTCCTAAATAAATCTCAGGATTTATTTCCTAACATCTATAAACTATGCACATTTCATTAGAAGTTTCTTGAATCTATACATTAACTCTAAGAGAACTTTCATCTGAACCAAGGCTTGCAATCCATGAATAATAAATATAAATAATGTTTTGATTTTATTTTTTGGTCCATGAAACAATGTATAAATCATAACTTATAATAGAATGTATCTTTAAAATAAGTTACTTTGAATCTGTGAGGAATTTGTTTTGTTATATGAAATAAAGTAGAAAAAATCTATTTTTTCCTTTAAACTAAAAATCCTTGCTTATAAGGAGTTAATTTTTACATGAAGGATATTTTCTATGGTAATGTTAAAGTTATAATGGCTTTGTTATGACTTCTAATATTTAGCAGGAGTGATACCACAGTTGAAGTTTTATAACCAAATCAGTCCAGATATAATATACAAATATCTTCACAATATTAATCAGAAAAATATTCTTCTTACTGTATGGCCCCCAGTCCCACGAATTCCAGTTTCTTTGTCCAATCTAAGACAGTAATATCTAGGAGGAAGTAAATATGGGAGAAAATTGTGATTTTTATTTTTTTTATTTTTTATTTTTCGACGGTTCTGGTCCTTGAACTCAGGGCCTGGGCATTGTCCTTGGCTTTCTCAAGGCTAGAGCTCTACCACTTGTGCCACAGCACCATTTCTGGCTTCTTTTTTTCTATGTATGTGGCATCAAGGAATCGAGCCCAGATCCTTGTGTATGCTAGGCAAGCACTCTGCCATTAGGCTAAACTCCTGGCCCATGACTGCTGTTTTTAATGTACTATGTGAAGCTATTTCTTTTCTCTACTTTTTACCCTTATGATTACTACTTTTTATACATTCCCTTTACTCTCACTATGACTGAGGAATGTACATTCCACGTGCCTTACTAATGTCTCATTTTCCATTGCTATCTGGTTTCTACTTTGTGAATACTCTATGGCGTTTTTATAATACATAATGGGAACATGATGACTGTTTCCAGAGTTAAGGTAAAAAATAAACAGCTGCTATCTACATCCTCTGCATATTTTGGAAATATATATATCTGTATTTAATTTTTAAAAACATCCGTCTTTACATTACACATTCTTTCCAGAAATGAAAGAATAAACTTGTAAACTCATTTCATTGTACTTAACTGTTATTCTGTATCAATTAACTGTAATTCTAATGTTAGGTCTATTTCTTTGATGGCCTCTAGAGATAATTCAGGGAATAGATAACTTGAGTTTTATGAGTTATCCCCAAATAATAGAAAAGAAAACAATTTTCAATTTATATTATATCTATTATTTTGGTGTGGAATCTAAAAGTATTTTAGAAACACGGACAAAATCTAATCAAACTTTTAAATTAAGATAAAAATATTGGGAAATAGAAATTTATGATACGTAAAGAAAATATTATATGATCATATTTTGGTCTGTTTTAGAAAGATGGAGATAAATATTCTCAAAATATTGGAAACTACTGATGTAATTCACCACACTAATGATAAAATGAAAAACTCATTTATAATCATTAACAAAGAGTAAGCCAAGACATTAACAAAATCTAAAATCCATTCATGATTTAAAAAGGGATTATCAAGCTAGCAAATGGGATATATTTTAATAACCCAGTAATGACAACAGAAAATCTATAGCAAACTTAACCCTTAATTACTAAAAGTTGACACAGAAGTTAAGAATAAATAAGAATAGTAACTGCTGTAAATTCTATTTACTATTGCTTAGGATTCTATGTGGAACAAAATTAAGATAACTTTAACTATCATTTTTTTGGTTTAGAAAAATATCAGGAAAAAATAGAAAAAGAAAGTCAAGACTGATGACTGTAAATATATACATATGTATATGTCTCTACAGCAAGTTTATACATGTATATATATCTATGCATAAAATATAAATTCTAAAATTGTAAGTAAACAAAAGATAATATAATTTAATAGAGTCAAATTAGGCTTAGGAACAATAATTTGAATTAATATAAAATAGTAGGCATTACTTGGGAGAAATTATAGAATTTCTAAATCACAAATAGCTAAAAGACTCTAAAAAATAACCTTACCTGGAGATTGAACAGAACATATGTAGACTAAAAATATTATAGTTAAGTAAATGTGGTAAAGCTTTTAAGTATAATTTATTACATGAGTCATGAAATAATAAAAATAGTGTGTTAATGCTCTGGGATATGCAAAACAATAAGACAAAAGCCATTGTGTACATGATATATCCCAGAAATATAAAATTGTAGGGAATTCACAAGAGTCCTTTGTAATAAATGATGCTGACTTATAAAGTGGCTTTTCTGTGACTTTTGAATGGAGTCACTGACTTCCTTTATTTTAAGCCATCTTTTAAAGGAAATTTTCAGTAGCAAATAGATGTGAAACAGATGTCTCAATTCTGTCCCTAGCCCCCAAGAAAGTACATACTCTTTGTTCCACTTATTTTGTTGTTGTTATTTTCTTGTAGGACAAAATTCATTCATACTTGCTGCCCATTGTAACAATTTTGTGTTCTTCAAGTTTAGAGTTTCTCCCTTGTAATGCACCTTACTATGTGAGGGTGTCATTTTGGTCTTTTTCAAGTGTCTTGGGAGGAAAAGAAATTTGTTGATCTTGTAAATGCTATTTCCATGGTATTGTTGTTTCTGTGACTTAGTAAATTCCTTTGTTGATGGTAGACATTGTGATTTTAGCAGTATCCATAAAATTATAGAACAGTATGATAGATCATGAATAATTGAATATGTCCAGCCACTCACTGTTCATGTCACTGAACTTACTGAATAGCTTTAAGGAAATAAAAATATTCATGGAAAAAACCAAGGAAATTTCTTGAACAAAATGTCAAGATGATAGCATGTCTGGGAGAAGAGATGTGAGGAATTGATGAGGAAGACATGTTTAGTGTAATTTCTGAGTTTTTAACTATAATGGATACTGAACTTAAATTTTTTGCTTTACTGCACTTTTGTTATGTTATCACAGGGAAAGTTAAAATGACAGAATATGTATTCATTGCAATTTATCTTTAAACCTTAGTAAGTTCTGGAGGTATTTTTAAAACAGAAAGACTATACATATCATTAGATTTGTTTAATAGCATACAGATAACTGCATGTTCTGTCAAAAAACCGGAAGTAAACATCATCTACTCTCTTTTCTTGGGCCATCTTTCATTTTTCTTTCCTCCTGATACTCCTATGTTATTAATGTTTGTGGTGTGTGTGTGTGTGTGTGTGTGTGTGTGTGTGTGTGTGTGTGTGTGTGTATGTGTGTGTGATGGTGGTGTGAGAATTGGCAGGGCAGGAAAGCTTTACAAATGATATGATTCAGATCTTAATTTTTTTATAAAATTCAAACTGAACAAGTTGTGGTATTTGTACACAATAGAATTCTATGCTGCTGTCAGAAAAAACGACATCGACCCATTTGTTAGGAAATGGAAAGACTTAGAAAAAATCATATTAAGTGAAGTAAGCCAGACTCAAAGGAACTTAGGCTCAATGGTTTCCCTCATTCGTCATAATCAGTAGAAACCTTGGGCTTTCCTAGCAGAGATTTGCAATAGAGCAAAATCTTGATACATAAGGCCATATAGTATGAAGCTAATTGATAGGACCTCCAAGATATTGAAACAAAAGCCATATAACGAATGATTGTTGTCCTTAATGTACTATGTTATCTCTCATCTCCTTTGCTGTCCCTTGGTTATCTCATATTGTTACAGTATCTCACTTTGTTATCTGATATATTGAATTTATTTGTATTTGGTTATTTGAAATTTGATAGGGAAGGGGGGAAAACCAAGACGGGGGGTGGGTGGTGGGTGAGGGGGATGGTAATGGGTACCAAGACATGTGAAAGGGTATCAATGTATGTGAATTAATGCACCTTCTATCTGGCAAATATCATGTAACCCTTTTATTAATTACAATAAAATATTAAAAAAGAAAAAATATCATAAAATTAAAAAAATAATAAAATTCAAACTGAACAACACAGAAGAAGGCAATAATGATGATTTGGATGATATAATAGTAATGACTGGTATTAACATAAGCTCAATATGTAACTCAAAAATTAATAGTGATTTTGAAGTACAGGTTTCAGTGACATCTTGCAAATCTTTAACATGTTGTGTTTGGAACGCAGCTTAATGACCTGCTGCTGGAGTCTTAGGACATGGAAATTCTAGTAATGGTTTATGTTGCTGGAAACACCATAGGAGAGAGCTTATAAATGCTGATTTTAAGCATAAAATATTGATAAGAAAATGACTGCGTGGCTTAAATTTAAACTTCTTTGCAGGATGTTGGGGGATTTTTTTTCACTAACAGTCTTGGACTGAATAAAAACAAGTGGAATCAAACTTACATTATCAAATATCTTACGCTACAAACATTACTGACAATTTCTACATACCATCAATCCTTTGTTTTCTTCTGCAAATATAAAATTGCCTGTTGGTAAATAAAGTATTGTTAGTAAAGACTTTATGAGGTATAAACAGGACAGAACTAAATCAGTAGAGATTAGATTGGAGGAGGAAAATCCTGGTGAAACCTTTCAGGAAGTTGGACATGACTGACAACTGGAAAGTTTTCAACGTTCAAAATTAAAAGAGTGACAATAGGTAGGATCATTCATCCATACTTTGTAGGAAATACGAGATAATAGAAACTAGCACGAAGCAATCTGTTATTAGGAACAGGTTCTTTGTTAAATACTAGATTTTTCAACCAAATTTATATTTTACAATGTGATAAAAAGGGCGTAGGAATTTAAAAATGAGAGAGAGAATTGTCTATGTTTATGGTTAATGGGGAACCATAGAAGGTTGTAATTATCTCAAAAATATTTTCCATGTTTAAAGTCAGAAAGTCATATACACCCCAGAAAAAAGCCACAACAAAATATCAATAATATTGCTGACTATTAAGAATTGTGAAGTACAATAGTCTACCATACTTGGCAGCCTACAAGATGTGTTTTCATGTCATGAAGTTGAAAAGGTTAGTACTCACTGAATTAGTAGTAGCCAGAATTATCAATATTTTTTCTATCTTTTCTCTGCTAATTTTCACCACATTATGGTGCTATGACATGATTTATGAAAAAATAACACCAGACATAAGTTAGATATATAAATAATATGTAATAAAAGTTATTCCATTTATACTATCAGGTAACACTGTCACAAAGTAGACATTCAACAACTATTTGGTAGGTAAATTATATATTATTGTGAATTTTCAATATTGAATAACAGTTCAATTTTAAACATACTCCTTATCTGTTTGAAGATTCTATAAAGTAAAAATTGCTAAATTATTCTGGTGGTTCTTGCAGAAGGCTAAAATTTGATGATCTGAGTACAAATCTACCCTGGTCAGGAAAATCAATGGGATACTTATCTTCAATAAATCAACAGAAAGCCAGAAGTGGAGCTATGGTTAAGTGGTAGAGCACTAGAGTTAAGTAAAGTCTCAGGGACAATAAGCAGTCTGTGTTCAAGTCCTTGGATCAGCAAAAGTAAATAAATAAATATTTCAAACTTATAAAAGTTAATTTTATCCTATTTCTCTTTTGCTTAGATAGATCATAGTTGCTGATGGAGATGGAGAGATAGAGGTAGTCAGACAGACAGACAGACAGACACACACATACAAACACACAAAGGGAAGAAGAGAGAATGGAGGAAGAAAAGATGGAAGGGAAAGAGTAAGAAAGAGAGGTAAGAATGAAGGAAGAAGAGGGGAGGAAGGAAGAACAGAGAGAGATGCACAAAACTAAACAAGAATCAGTCAAGAAGGCACAAATTTATTTGATTAAAATAAACTATCAAAGCTAAACAAACCAAAATTGACATTATTCTGATACAATACTGAAATTGAAAAATAGGTTACAAAATGTCATTATGAAATATTAGTTGAGATCAAAGAATGAATAAAAATCTGTGTGTGTGTGTGTGTGTGTGTGTGTGTGTGTTTTCAAATACAGCTTGATAGAATCACGTTTCTTCTACATATTGTTTTCCTGAATGTTTGTCAAACACTGAAAGGTCAAGACACCATTACTGTAATGGGCTAGATATAAAATAGCTTCCTTATCATCTTGACATTGGAAAGGATGTTGATTTTGAATCCTGACTCTGGCTTTTAGGGTAGTAACCTTGAACATTAAACTTACACTTTCTAAGCCTCAATTTAACAAGAGAACAATCTCTGATTCATTGCTGTTTTGAAGAGTAAATGTGATAAATCATATACTACTTAGCCGATTATTGCCTAGTTAGTGATCAATAACTAGCATTTATTATTGTAATAGGGAATGATCTAGACAGATTCATAATGAAAATTGATTCTAAGATGAATTAAAAGATTCTTCTTCATTTGTGTTATTAACATAGAGAGACCTGTGAAGCATAGAGAGTAGTGAAGACCTCTGTCCTCTGTTATCACCCCCCAACTTGGTTATGTGTTAACGTAAAATCATGAATGAAGCCTACAGAGTATTCTATGAGTTTCAAGAGAAAGGAATTAATGCAGTCTGTATGCTTAACTATATTTGAGGTGCCATCCAAGCAGCATGATGAGTGCTATTTCATTTATTTTCCCTATTAACTCATTTGCTTTTTTTTTTAAAGAGTGATAAAATGTAATTTCCTCTAGAAACCTAAAGTGGTACAAATAACTATCCAAGATAATACAGAAAGTAAAGGAACATTTGAGATTTGAAAGTAGGACTATCTATCTCAAAAGTAGATTCTTATCACAAGACAGGATACTCTTAAAAAAAATAAAAAGCCAGGCTACTGTACTATTTACAATAGCCAAGTTAGGGAAACAGTCTAGATGCCATACAAGTACAAACTATGAGTTGATCCAGAAGTTGTTGTACCTCTACACAATGGAATTTTACACAGACCAAAAAGAATAATATTATGTCATTTGCAGGAAAATAGATGGACCTAAAACAAAACATGCTATGTGAGGTTAGCTAAGCTCAGAGAGACAAATGGTGCATATTTTCCTCTTATCTGAAGAAGCTAGATCTCAAAACACCCGGTCATGAAAAAATATACCGAACTATAGGTATTGACACACAGTAAAACCTAGGGAGGATACTCCTAGTAGAGGAACATAAAGACGCGATGTCCTCTGCTTCTAGTAATGTAAAATGATATTTATCAAAATAAACTACAGGAAATGGAAACAGGTTCTTTTCTTTGTTGCTGTTTCCTTTTCTTTTTGCCTTGTTTGTTCATTTAACTGCCTTTGGAGGGTAAAACAAGTCATAGAAATGGAAGCACAAATGGTGAAAAATGAAGCAGTGGTACTCACTCTATTCTGTGTTGAAAATGAACTATACAACTTCTGAGTGGATGTGGGTGGGAAAAATGGGGAGACAGAGATGATAGGATGACATTGTCCAAAAAGGAATGTGCCCTTTGACTGACTTATTTAACAGTAAAACCCATGTGTAAAGCACTTTCATAAAAACAATACATTTTTTGAGTGAATTCATTTTCACTCAGACACATTGACCTTCTGCACCTAGGATTCATTGGCTTTTGTTGTAATTCCGAAACATCTGTGTCCAGCGTGAAAAAAAAAATGGAACTGATTATTAGAAAACTAGAAAGCAGGAAAATATATATGATAAAATTTAGAGATGCTCCTGTTTTTAAGTACTTGTAGTTTTCCCCAATAATTTGTTTTCTTTTAATATTGTATATTGAGACTATGTGTTCCATTTTAGTGGTGAAACCATATCTTATCTTCCCTAAAGGACACCAAAGATTTATTGTACTCTACAAGGGTAAGGATGCTCTCTTTCAGGTGTTGCTTAGTAGAATGGGAGTAATGTAGTACCCCAAACCAGAACAAAATCTATGCTGGATTTCAAAAATGGCATGGGGGTGGGAAGAATTTGGCCTAGTGGTAAGAGTGCTTGCCTAGCATGCAGAAAGACCTGGGTTCAATTTCTTGGTATCACATACATAGATAAAGTGGGAAGTGAAGATGTGGCTCAAGTAGTAGAGCACTAGGCTCTTAAGAAAGCCCAAGAAAAGGGCTCAGGCCATGAGTTCAAGCCCCAGGACCTGTAAAAAAAAATTAAAAATGGCATGTGGACTCAAAATAATGACCCCTCAAATTTTACCTTTTAAAATAATATATATTTTATGACCATTTGTGTATAACTGAAACAAATTAACAAAGTCATCATAATTTTGTTAATTATATACTGGGGCATTTTTCAGAACTCAAGTATAGGAATGAAGCCAGACCTCAACCAGAGATACTCTATGAGAAAAGTAAAAGATGGTCAGCAGATACTATCTTTTTATTTCTCTTCTGCTATTGGTTTTCTGAACATTTTTTTTTCATTTCTCTGGTGGGATATGGTTGCCTAAAGGTGCCTAAATATCTACATTACATTTGAGAACAAATAAACCTCTAACAAGCCATTCACAATCTGGATACTAATTTCAAATAATTAGGAAAGAGAATCTAAATAGTCCAAATTAAATGAATAGTCATAATTTGTCACCATAAGTGTAGCATAATTAAAAATATGGTATATGGAGTTCATTTTTTAGTGTAAAGTACTGTTTTCCTGGAAAGGAACAAGACTTCCTTTTGCAAGAAAAATTATGCTAACTCACTGATAGCATAAGTACACATCACATATTTTCTTCATAATTCCATATAACTCACTATTTGAAAATATATTTAAAAATAATGTATAAAACAATCTGTTCCACATACAAAAAATGCCCCAGCCCTAAATATTCTGCTGTGCATATTGATGTGTGTGTGTGTGTGTGTGCACATTCACATATCCACTTCTCACATGCTTCTGGTATGGAAATCACTTATGGTCATTTTGTAAAAGAGGGATATTTTGATTTAAATAGCAACTGGATTATTTTCTGTATGTAAACATACAGTATTCACTTGCAGAAGTGAGAGGAATTTGTGTTAGAAAAAAGGATAGTCAAAGATTATGTCCACAACGATCTATCTTGTGTAACCCCTGGAGCTTTCCTGGCAGATGGCTGCTAAGAAAATGATAATGCTTTAATAATATTTGCACCTTGTGCAATTCCATGCTGGTCCCATCCTGCCTTTGCCTTTGCTGTGGTCAGCACATGTTTGCTTTTGCAATGTGAAGTCACAGGTGCCAGCTGTATTGAAAGTGAGACTGTGGCATTGGTGGCTCACTATCAAGAATCAAGCAATGACATCTACTCTTTATTTTTTATATAGGCTTGCTGACAAGCATTTATGATAATGACTTGGAAGGTATGCTGATCCTACTTTGATTCAATCTGTTGATTCCTGATTCATCTATTTCCATTAGAGTGCTTGCACATGAATGAAAATATTATTGTTAGAGAGGAAGTTACTAGAATGTATTTTAAAAATAAATTCCTGAAAGTGCTAGTCAGTTTTGAATCCATAAACTTTTATTTTTTAATGCAATGACAATGTGATTTTGAAATCTAGATACTTAGTTACAAAGAACAAACTGTCATATTCTTAAAGCTTTTTAGCAGTATGTACATAATTATTGCAAGATTTAATCTTGTAGGAACAATTATTTTGATTTATCCAAGAAATTATTACTCACCCATAGCATATACACACATACACATTTATGAACACCTGTATTTATATTTAGGTATCCCTTAGAAAAATATGTATAAAATTTAATTTACAGTTTTGGTAAGGAAACTTCAGAGTTCTCATTTTTTAATTCCAAATAAATATATGAGTATGACGGGTGTGTAGATATGTATTTGTGGGTCTGTGTGCAAGTATGAGTTTAAAGAAGATGTATATAATCTGTGGTAGAGAGCTTTGTAATATTCAAAACTTAGACTTCATCATGACTCAGAATTTTACATCTAATCTATTTCTTTTTTATGTCACCTCAGTACTCTTACAGGATTCTCATCAACTTTCCAGATGTAAAAGTGGATTTGCAATATTTTGGAATATTATGCACATATCTCACAAATATAAAAACATTGCTTATTTTGTATGTGAACATTAATAACAATAATTATAGTTATAATGATACTACAATATTAAGGACTATATTAACTAGTAATTGGTAATCAAGTGAATAATAGAACCAGTAATAAATCAAATAAGTACAATTTAGAAAATGATACTGTTTTAGTAAATATATTCATTTCCAAGTACACTTCATTGCTTGCCTGTCATCCCCAAATTAAATTAATTAATATATTCATGCAATGAGTATAACTCAAATCTGGAATAAGAGTATCTATCTTTTATAACAGGACTGTTTGTAGTTTGAATAAACGAAAAGGGTAAACAAGAACATAATTCATTTATCTTGAAAATATTGAAATTAATAGAACAAGAAGAAAAAGAGAAAGAGGAAGAGGAGGAAGAGGAGGAGGAGAAGGAGGGGGAGGAAACAAATGAAATCTTTGTTGTTGTTTGTGGAAAAGGTCAGGGTTGAGCACAGTTGTAACCTCAGCATTTGAAAGACTGAGGTAGGAGTATTTTGACTTTGATAACAGTATGAATTAAAGAATATGCTCTGCATAGTTAGATCCTGCTTCAATAGAAAGAAACTAAGGTTTCAAGGAAATGTATTCAACTGATATTTTAGATTACATTAATTTGTCAATTCGACTGGGTCATGAAAATACACATAGCTGGTAAAGCCTTAGATCTGGATGTGCTCCGAAAGGTGTTTCCAGAAGAAAATACATTTTAAATTAGATTGAACAGAGAATACCTTCATTATTCACTATTGTGGATAGGTATTCATAAAGCTACTTTTTTTCTTTAGCGGAACCACCAATATTCTTCAGCTGTCAACATCAGAGCTCTTAGTATTGAAACTTCTGACTCAGGAAGTTATTCAACATTCCTACTGTCTCCAATCTCCATGGTTCTGAAAGCACTGGAATCCAAGTAGGACTTATGTCACTGAATGCACTTAATAGAAAGAGACTTTATTTTATTTTTGGAGTCCCAGAAAAAAATAGAGTAACATGGAGCTTTACAAGCAATCAAAGTTAATATTCATAAAACTGCTTGTCAGGGATGCTAACAAGTAGAATATGCAAATTAAAACAGCCACTGAGATAAAATTTTGCCCAATATGTTCATACTTTTAGCTCTCTGGGAAACAAAGGGATGAGGATCAAAAGCATTCATAGTACAAAAACAAGATTAAAGCTAGAAATTAGTAAAACTGAAAGTGGTAAATAGATTTTTAAAAATGACCAAAACTGAAAGCTGATTCTTTGAAAAACTTCAATAATATCAATATGCCTTTTTTAAACAAATAAGGAGGAAACACAGATTACTATTAGTAGAAATTAAGGTGAGGATAATACAAATTCTTTTAAAAGTACTTTGCTTTCAAATTTAATCACCGAGTTGAAATGAGCCAATTTATTTAAAAGTTACACAAGACAAAGTTGAATTTGACAACCTGAATAGATATCTATTTACTCAGGAAATTGAACTAAGAACAACTAATAACCTTCAAACAAAACCAAACAAACAAGAAAGTTCCAGGTCCCAAATGAGTTTACTAGTGGGTTAACTTTTAATGGAATAGTCAATGAATCCAAAATTTCTATGAACCAACGCATAACTAGAACACCAACCTTAATAATCAAAGCCCCAAAATGTCATCGTTTTGGACCTGCAGTGGCTTCAGTCATTGTTGCAAGGGTAGGAATTTGATCCTCCATTATTGACATCTTTGGACATCATCCATCCCTTACCCTATAAGACTAAAGAAGTTGCTACAACTGTAAGACTCATCAGTTGTGATCCAACTTATCATTAGCTTCAATGGCTAGTAGGTTTTCACAAACTCTCCTCCCAATACATCCCCACCAGACATGGGAGGCTAAACTATCTTCAGTCTAGTGTTCATCCATGAAGGCTCTAGATATGGCTCTAGGGATACAAAATACTAAATTACATTAATATGCCTATGCATGCATAAATACATAAAGCACTTTGGTTCTTCACCACAGTTCCTACTCCCCATCCTCTGTCTACTTTCTCCCATGTAGTTCTCCCTAGGAGCATAATTTTGGTTTGTCCATCTATATTTATGCATCTAGATTCCAAGTTAGGGAAAGTGTATGTCCCTTGTCATTATGAAGCTAGTTGTATTTTTACCAAACATAAGGAACTTTGGTTCTTTCTATTTTCATTGGGTAGGTAAAAATTAATAGATACTTGGTCCTTATTAAGAAAGTTTCAACCTGTGGCAAGGAGGCCTAGTGTATCTCCTATTCCTTCCTGTAAAGTTTTCAGTGTGTCAGCTTTTACCTCCAGGTCTTTGATCCATTTGGAGTTAATTCTAGTGCAGGGTGACAAAGAAGGATCCAAGTTTAGTTTTCTGCAGGTGCTTAACCAGTTCTGCCAGCACAACTTGTTGAAGAGGCTGTCTTTCTTCCATCCTATTTTTTTGGGTCCCTTGTCAAAGATTAGGTGGCCATAGGTCTGTGGTTTAAAATCTGGGTCCTCAGTTCTATTCCATTGCTCTCATCTCCTTTACTGTCCCTTGGGTATCTCATATTGTTACAGTATCTCACTTTGTTATCTGATATATTGAATTTATTTGTATTTGGTTATTTGAAATTTGATAGGGAAGGGGGGAAAACCAAGACGGGTGGGGGAGTGGGGGGGAGGGTAATGGGTACCAAGACATGTGAAAGGGTATCAATGTATGTGAATTAATGCACCTTCCATCTGGCAAATATCATGTAACCCTTTTACTAATTACAATAAAAATTAAAAAAAATAAAAATTAATAGATAATATATTGAATGTGTGCATCAATTTGAGGGGTATTGGCAGTTTAGGACTATTAAATTATGCAGTCCAAAATGAGTTATTCAGCTCTTTTATCCTGATTCATGTCTCCTTGAACCTGGCCCTGTCCTTGCCCCATCATCCAGCCCTGCACATTTAATCTATTGTGCTTGGAATCTCCATCCTTATACTCTTTCTTGGTTAACCGACCTTCTTAAACGAACTTCCTTTCATTTTCTCTGACCTTTTAAACCAGTTCATTTGTTTATAGAAAAGTATTACAGAAAACTCTTTTATTTGCAATACATTCTGTTATGATTACTTCAATATTTAATCAATGCATCCTTCTATTTGTCCTTGGCATTATCAGAGTAGAAACTAGGTCTGCTTTCTGTCACATTACCTATTTCTTCAGTAAATAGTCTATCTGAGTTTGTTGAATTTCAATCAAAGGAGCTGTCTTCATTGAAATAGTCTTATAACACATAATAGCTGGGTAAATTTCTTTTTCTTTCTTTCTTTCTTTCTTTCTTTCTTTCTTTCTTTCTTTCTTTCTTTTTTTCTTTCTTTCTTCCTTTTCTTTTCCTTTTTTGCCAGTCCTGTGGCTTAAACTTAGGGCCTGAGCACTGTCCTTTGGTATTCTCAAGGCTAGAGCTCTATCACTTGAGCCACAGCAATAATTTTGACTTTTCTCTATGTATGTGGTATGGAGGAATCGAACTCAGGTCTTCGTGCATGCTTCGTAAGCATTCTAAAACTAGGCCAAACCCCTGGCAGCAGCCGGGTAAATTTCTGTTTCCTGGAGCACAGCAAACAGATAGTTGGTAAGGGAGGTAGAATGTGTATTTATAGTATTGTTTTGCCAAGGGATAGTTTAAGCAAAGAGATAGAGAATTATGTATTGTCTCTGAACATAAAATGTGTGTAATATATCTGTGTTTGTCCATAGTAGAGGGAAAAATTTTCTATGGTACCTTTTATAAGATGGTATCTTACCTAGAGAACACAATCCAGAGTAATGTGCTTACAGAGGATAATCATACTCTTTACCTAGTCAGCTCTGCCAATTTGACATGAGAATTAAGAAGTCAATAAATGCTTTGTTTCATCTTACAACAAAATGACTTGAGCTTTTATAACCTGCAACTAAGAATCACAGTTGATATAATTGTTTACTGGGGTACATTGTCCTGAGGTTGAATTTCAAAGAAGTGTCTCTATGTGCTCTTCCCAGTCTGTACCATCTGAATTTCTCTCTACTCACAGATGATTCTAATGTTATCCTTGACTCCTTTTCTTTTTTTCTTCAGTGTAAACCTGCATACAGTTCTAACATGTAAACAGTGGTGTTTTTGTTCATATATGGTGTTCAGGTCATACTTTCAAATAGATTATCTTCTCCCATTATTTTGTTTAAGCATTTTGAGAGCTCTGTAAGTTGTGAATTAATGGAATAGTTACTAAAATTTTAAGGAAGAAGAATTTGCCACTCATTGTTAATAGTGGCACATTTGCTGGGCTAGCAAACCAGGTCAGTCTGATTCCAAAGGCAATGCTAGTCCCATTACGCTCTGCTAAGGGTGGGGTAAGAATAATAATCTGGAAGTGGTGGTATTTTATGAAGAGCATTTTAACACTGCACAGCTCTTTAAATGTGCAATTCTTTCAAACACTGCTGTTTTCCTAGACAATGTTCGCAATTTTGGCCAAGATAGAGAAAAGGGCAGTTGTCCCCTGCTGTTTACATGGGAGATTAAATAGAAGCACACGATAAGTACATTGTAAAGAATGTCTCATTAAAATGGTATTTGTCATATTTACATCTGCATAGCTATTTTAGATGAACAACCTAGCATATGGGGACTAACCCTACAATGCAAAACAGAATAATTTAATGCTTACTAAATAGATGTTTACCAGCGTTAGGATTTTTCCAATAAGCCTGATGGAATCCAACAAAACTAAAATGCCTCCATTTTATATTTGTGTTATTTTGAATATTACAAAAAAGTAATAATAAAGGTAAGTGCTTATATTTCAGCTGCTGCTCCTCTAAAGAAAGCATATCCATCGTATGTAATTAGGCTGTTGGTTCCTAATTCAGGAAGTACTATTCCACTCTAACCAGCAAATGTAAATATCAAAATAAAGGAAGTTTGAGGAAACAAAACAAATGGCACCTACTTCTGTTGCACTTTCAAATTAAGGTTATTGTTCCCTTTATATGTATATATATATATATATATATTTCTGTGTAGCAAGTAGGTTTCTTATTAGCCACTGAGCCAACATGTTTCAAGCAAACCATTTTACATGTGGTTTATGTTGTACGTGGTTTGGAATTATGTCCATACCTGAAAGGTTTATGATTCCATCCCCACCCTCTTAGTAAATAGCAATTTTATCTTTGAGAGAAAATTTATAGTTAATCTTGGCCATGTACTTAATCTGTCTTCCAGCTTATATAGTGAACTAAGTAAAATAATAGCAGATATGCAAGAGTAAATTTTGACTTTTTGGATTTCTCAAATATATCTGACAACTTTTTTTAGATAAACAATTTATAATTATTAATTCATTTATATTATGTATAAATACTCTTTTTTATTTTGTTGTCCTTAATAATGTACTATGTTATCTCTTATCTCTTTTGCTGTCCCTTGGTTATTTTATATTGTTACAGTATTTTACCTTGATATCTGATATATTGTATATATGCGTATTTGGTTATTTGAAATTGGATAGGGAAGGGAGAAAAGAAGATGAGGGGTGGGGGTGGGATGAGGGAAATGGGGACCAAGACATGAGAGAGTATCAATGTTTGTGAAGTGGTGTACCTTCTATCTGGTGAATGTAATATATCCCTTCTATTAATTATAATAAAAATATATGGGAAAAATACTCTATTTTTAATGGAGAGGGAGTCGGGCATATCAAAAAAGTCATCAGAAGGAAGTTTTTACTAAAGAGTCCTTCAAAAGTACTTGCTATAAAACTTAAGAATGTAAAAGAAATGATTTTCTCTGAGATGACTTTCCTTTAAAGACTTTTTTCTTAGCATATATTAGTTGTACAAGAGATTTCATTGTGACAGATCCATACGTGCACAGAATGTCCCCATCAGCTTCATCTCCACATCACTGTCTATTATGTTCCACCCAATTATACAAAATATCTTCAATTTTCCATTTTCATGTGTGCATTAAAAGTCCTCCCCCATTCACCCTGTTAGCCTTCTCCACCCCATTGATACCTGACTGTGAACAGAGCCTGATTTTCTTTCTTATCATTCAGATATTTTAGTGTTAATGTACCGTAGTGTTTTAGCTTAGTATTTCAGATTTGCTTATATTGCATGCAAGTCAGAGACACCCTGTCTAATGATTTTTCTTTCCCTGTTCTCCTATCTATAATTAAGTAACAGTATTCATTGAAATTCCATTTGCCATGTTCATACATAGGTACAATTGTATTTTGATATAATTCATCATCCATTACCCTTTTCCCCTATCTCCACAATCCTTATTCCTATGAAAATTATTCCATAGTTACAAGTTATGTATGTACATATACATATATATGCATTTCTTTTTATTTATATTGTTAATTTTTATTATTTGCTGGAATATAGTCAAAGAAGACACATCCCTGGCTTTCTACATGAAGGGAAGTTACTTATGATTTCATTTATTGTCTAGAAAAATGCCAAGATAGGAGATATACATGTCTTACTAAAATCTTATAAAGATTTTTCTATAAAATGAATACATTTTAATGGGTACTTTAATAAGGGTGTAAGTTATTGACTGTATAACATTTGGCTGTTTTTAAAATTTAAGAATTCAGGATAGATCAGAGGCAATTTATAGTAGGATGAAGAATTCTCATTGGTTAAGAACAAAATATCCATGACTGAACAATCTTCATGCAGAAGGGAAAATCAAATTTGTAGTGAGAAGAAAATGTGGAACGCTTTATGAGTGGCCTGCCTGGGAAATTATGATGTTATCCCTCTTCTCATAATTTCTTTTCCTCTCCAAAAGTAAGGAGATGTTTGGAGATTATACAATAAAGGCAACATCATAGATTTAGGCTGAAATGAAAGAAAAACTTGACATTTCAGTATTGGAGAAACTGAGGCTAGGTACTCCATTACTGTATACAATATCACTGGAGATAAGCAGTCAGTCAGTATATTCAGATGTATGCTCTATATGATATTTAAATGTATTTGCACCCTAGAAGAACATAAAAGAGTTGTGAGTCTACTACTTTTTAGCTGCTTTCATAATGACAGATTTAATTTTTTCCTCTAAATTGTGACCACTGTGGCAAAGAACTTTTCAATCTTTACATATTTCATTTCAAATATGAAACTGGAAGTAAGATGTGGCAGCATAAGAACAAAGATATGCTCTTATTCCAACAGTGCAGTACAGGATTAATTTAAAGATATGTTCAAGAAGAAAGACCCCTATAGTTACTGTAGAACATTATCTAGGGCAGCATTTTTATGATAAAAATTCATCTAGTAGATATATAAAAATAATGATGGGAAAAATCTGCACATGGTATAAAATGTTAATATCTTCGTAAATCTGTATGAAGTATGAGATATTTGAAATGTAATTGAGGAAGCAATGTGCACTCAAACTAAGCCCAAAGAAGATCTTGTGCTCATAATTCTAAAGTTTAGTTTGGTAATTCTTTGTAAAAAAAAATTGCCTGTCCCTTAAAACCCTTTTTACACTTATGTCTCTATGCATTTTATTCAGTAGACATCTTTTGAACACAAAATCTAACTAAGGAAAGATTTTTTTAAATCTTCATCTCTGCTGCTAAAATAAAATCTAGTACTATCAATGAAGAAATGAAACACATAAATAATCAGTGTAAGGAATTGTCTTTTAAGTGTCATAAGACTATGAAATGCTGATGTTGATCTGGAAATGACAAGGAATTCTATGTAGTGATGCGATGCAGAAGATTTCGGAGCATTAGGAAGAAAATGCAGATAAAAACCAAAGTCCCTTCTCTGCTTTTATGTGGTCTTAAATATAGTCATCCTTATAATTTTTAAGTTCTAATAAGTTATTTATTACTTTTAAAGAGTAATTTTGACTGGATTCAGAAGTGGAAATTCTCGAGAGACCAAGTCATCCTCTCTTGGCAATATGTTTCTGGTGTTTTTCTTTGGTTCCCTTCATTCTTACAGCAGAAAGTTTAGAATATTCTACAGCCCACACCTTGCTTTTCATAGTACTTTGTTTCTTCCTAGCAAAGCTGTGGCACTTGTGTTGCAGGACATGTGCAGTAATGAGAGGTTGAATCTTAGAGGTTTTGATCCTGAGCTTTTTACCTTTTTTGTTAAAAGGTTTTTGTAGAATGTATTAGTAGACATCATCTTCTTTAGAGAGACTGAAAAGTTCAAGGATTCTGCTAGCTTTTTAGATCTTCGATGACAGGACCCAGAAGTATCTGTCAGTCCAAGAATATCTTTTTTAATTTTATTTTTTACAATAATCAAGTTGAGACACTCAGATTGACACCCGCAGTGCAACCCCAGACAGACTTACACTTTCTCTCAATGGTTCTATTGGATTTGTAACACTTGGTCAAGGCACCCTGCAGGCTTTATGGGAAAACCTTGTTTGTGATTCCTATCCCTGATTCTGACAACATCACCCTTCCATTCTTCACCTAGGGTGTCAGCGGCAACTTCCGGAGTTTACCTTCGTTGTCTGCTTCCATGAGTCTCTTCTCAGCCACTGTATGAGAAGGGAAGATCCAGTTCCATTTTGATGCAGAGGCTCACCTAGGAGGCCACTCTTCTGAATTTTTAACCCAGTTCTTTGTTTTCTTAATGCAGAGTTACTCTTACATATTCTAAAGGTTGAATTTTGAGATAGGGCATATAAATATGTAAACAGACAGTATCAATAAAGATAGAATGATGACAAAATATTCACATTCAAGCTTGTAAAGACATACTCTGTAAAAGAAAATAAAATCATCAAGGATATGTAACAGTGTTCAGCGATTGTGACTTTAATATCTCTTTAAACATCTCAGTCCTATTTCAGTGTTTTCACAGGTATCCATTTTTTTTCCATTTTAACATTTGGCTAATTATCTGAAATACAGATTTGGCACCTACTATCTTCTTCTTCCTATATAAGGTGCCAAAGAGTGGATCAACAAGATGTGGTATTTGTACACAATGGAATTCTATGCTGCTGTCAGAAAGAATGACATCGCCCCATTTGTTAGGAAATGGAAAGACTTAGAAAAAATCATATTAAGTGAAGTAAGCCAGACTCAAAGGAACTTAGGCTCAATGGTTTCCCTCATTTGTCATAATCAGTAGAAACCTTGTGCTCTCCTAGCAGAGATTTGCAATAGAGCAAAACCTTGATACAAAAAGCCATATAGTAGGATGCTAAATGAAAGGATCTCTAGGATATAGAAACGTAAGCCATATAATGAATGATTGTTGTTCTTAAGGTACTATGCTATCTCTCATCTCTTTTGCTGTCCCTTGGTTATCTCATATTGTTACAGTATCTCACTTTGTTACCTGACATATCGGATATATTTGTATTTGGTTATTTGAAATTGGATAGGGAACAGGGGAAAACAAGATGAGGGGTGAGGGTGAGGGGGAGGGAAATGGGGACCAAGACATGTGATGTATGGGAATTAATGCACCATCTATCTGGAAAATATCATGTAACCCTTCTATTAATTACAATAAAAATATATGAAAAAAAGAAAGAGTTGCAGAGTAATAAAGTTTTTGTACTTAGGAATTTGAGACTGAGCTATGACAAATAATGAATGAACGAGCAAGCAAGTGAATAATAACCTGAACTATATGTTATGAAGGGAATTAAGAAACCATGTGACATACAATAATAAGACAGTATCTATTAGTATAGATGGTCAGGCATAGCTGTTAGGAATGAGAAGGAAATCCTTGAAGATTTAGTTTAGTATTGCTTGGGAACTACAGTTTGGACTAATATTCTATCTAGCAGCAACTACTTAGGGCATGTCTAAGTAAGGAAGGAAAAGTCTTAACCTATGAGGACTGAGTTAAAAAGCTGTAATAAGCAGTCTAGAACTGATGCTATCAGAACATCACTACGGAGTTCCCTTTCTGCTGATTTAACTTAGTTCCTTATTTTAAAAAAAAACAAATGAACAAAAAGAAAAATATGAAACAGCTTCAGCTGGATGCCAGTGGTTCGTGCCTGTAATCCTAGCTACACAGGAGGCAGAGATTTGAGGCAGCCCAGGCAAGAAGGTCCATGGGAATCTTACCTACAATTAATCACCGAAAAGTCACAAATGTAGCTGTTGCATAAGCTATCCATGAGCATGAAAAAGAGCACCCAGGATCAGAGTTCAAGCAGCTGCGCACATGCGCACACACACACACACACGGACACACGGACACACGGACACACAAGCAGGCATGCATACATACTACAGACAGTTTTACTATCAGATTGCTTTCTTAAATCCAATTGAAGACTCCGTTCTCTTATTCCCAGGAAGTTTAGACTATTTAAGGTTAAGATCCTGTAGCAAAAGGTCACATTTGATAGGTAATATTTTAAAATAGTACCCAAACACACTCAGTCTCATTTTGGTCTTTTAAGCCCCTTAGTGGGCTACCGAAGAGAAAATTTTGAAACATGGAAAGATTTCAGTGTGCCATTGATGGTTGGAAAGTGGAGGGGGCCATGGGGAATGGACTAAAGATTGATACCTTACTTGCTAGAAAGCCAAAAAAACAAATGGATATACATTCACAAGGGAATGAATTCTTGGCTTCTGCTTACACTCAACAGTCAGCTGAGCATAAGAATTATTTTGTTTGCTTTTGTTCAATTTTGTTTAGTTTTTCACAGAGCCTTCTGATAATTCAGTCTACTCAAATAACTGATTTAATCAGAGGATAAACTAAGGGCCTTGGCACTGTCCCTGAACATCTTTGTACTTAAGGGTAGCATTCTACCACTTGAGACACAGCACCACTCCCAGATTTTTCTGAGTAGTTTATTGGAAATCAGAGTCTCACAGACTCCTCTGTCTGGGCTGGCTTCTCACTGTGATTCACAGCCTCTTTATTATCTAGGATTACAGGCTGAGCCACCGGTACCTGGCTGAATATTATGTTGTTTTTTTTTAGTTACTCAGAAAAGGAAAAACATACATATATTTTATAAAAAACACTCTGTGTCCTCATTTTTTTTTTCTGTACAGATTTTGAAACCTATAGCACCAATACAAAATCAGTCCTATTTTTGAAAGGGATAGTAGGTAATGCCTAAATACCCCTGGTGGATGTGAGTAATCATCTTTAATTGGAATATATTAGACTGTACATCTTTTTAATTGCTATGTGTTTTCTACCTTCCTGGTCAACAATGAAGAGACACTGATCTAACACCTAAAGGACACAGTGTACATCACCGTTACCAGGGCATCTCATCTGCTTTAAGTCTCAAAGCAGAGCATCATAAAGATGTTGTGATTTCCATGGTGGCTAAGGGCAAATTAAAAATGATTCTCCAAGGTGGACAAGAAGAAGCCTACAAAATGCTATTAAATGCTGCTTTCCATGTATATAGTTTATTAAGGATGCTGTGCACTTAATGAGATTTCCTCTGTGGAGATATCTTTCTTCCTTATTTTGAGCTACTTAGAGAGCTACCTCAACAGGAAAATTGGCTCAAATAGAATAGCCATACTCAGACCTCACAGATTATTAGAAAATAATTACTCATAAAGCTAAATTTTAGATGCATTTATAAATATGGCAGTTAACCTGTATAGGGTACCATGTATATTGTAGATTAAAGATAATGAAACATGTTACAAACAGGCTAAATAGTTTATTTAAGATTATTCTGCAAGTAAGTAAGCAAAGTTGGAGTTTATATCCAGGAATCTGGGTTCCTAAATAGCTTTTAGTCTCCCAATAAAGACATTTCCACTGAATACGGTAGGAAGATTCTCTTTACCTTCCTTCTGATTCTTTCTTCACAAAGCAAGCATAAAATAATTTCACAAAAATTGTTCTCCTTTGAAATGTTCAATGATTTGCATGCCACATTAGATAAATTTCCATGATTATATATCTTCCTATCCACCTCTTTCCTGAACAAGAAACATGTAAACACATACAGCTTGCATGTTTTAAAATTACATAAATAAGCACCTGTGACTATGATTTAATGATTACAAGTAATACTTATAGCCATTTCCTTTTATCTCTTGATTAGATTCAAAAGAAATCTTTACAAATATTTTCACTGAGTTATTTCTACTATGATAATTTGTTGGTACTGGAATAGGAATGGGAAGATACAGTGTTCTTCAAGTTTACAACACTTTCTCCAATTTGCATTATGTAGACTAGAACTCCCAAGGTACAAGGTACAGATTGGCTTATAGATATTCAGGTAACCTGTTCAGAGTCACTGCTAAACTTGAGGAATATTTATCTGTATATACCCTTCCTGAGTATGCAAGGCCTTCTCAGTTCAGTCTGTAAAACTCTCTCACATATTGCAGAGTCTATAGCATGTATGTCTCCTGGACACTGAAACAATGATAACTAAACCTGTTCCTATATTTGCAAGTAACTCTAGTGGAGAATAAGAAAAGAATTTAAAAGGCACTGGGAGTTTGTGCCTTGCATGCACAAAGACGCGGGTCAATTCCTTGGTACCACATACACAGAAAAAAAGCTGGAAGTGGTGCTGAGGCTCAGGTGGTAGAGCTCTAGCCTTGAGAAAAGTCCAAGGACAGGGCTCAGACCCTGAGCTGAAGCCCAGGACTGGCAGAGAGAGAGAGAGAGAGAGAGAGAGAGAGAGAGAGAGAGAGAGAGAGAGAGAGAGAGAGAGAGAGAGAGAGAGAGAGAGAGACAGAGAGAGAGACAGAGAGAGACAGAGAGAGACAGAGAGAGACAGAGAGACAGAGAGAGAGAGACAGAGAGAGAGACAGAGACAGAGAGAGAGAGAGGAAATTAAGAGGAAAAACTAACTCTTACCAGTTATTTTTCTCTGCTTCTTTACATAGTTGATCAGTTTAGTCACATGATAGAAAACTTTTAAAAAGGGAAAAGATGCCTGTTAAGTATAGTGGGACAAAAAAAATTAAAAAAAAAGAAAGAAAAACAACCTACTTCCTCCTTGAGGGGGAAAAACCCCACATATAATTTGGTATTTCCCAAGATGGGTATGGCTGGAGAGGGATGGCATATTACTAGGTACTTAGCAACATTACATGACAGCTATAGGGTCCTATAGTTAGATTGCTCTAACACTGGATGTATTGTCTTACAGCATTATCAAATTTCACACCTCAGGCCCACTTCTTGTTAATGCTTCAAAGTTATCATCATCTTTGTAGTGAATACCTTTGCATCCTACTGCTTTGGACTATGTTGTGAGAATTTGGTAGGTAATTCTTACTAATTAGATCACTTAATCATTAAATTTAGAGCATAATAGTACTTTCAAATGCAAACATTTCTCTTTGTATCCTATGAAGCATGAATGTATTTGATTCACTGTATGATTAAAACTAAATCTTTAAAGAAGTTTGCATCTGACCAAAGCATATACCCTTACGTGTATCTGATATCATTCTAGATTTTATCGACTTGAACACCAACAAAATCAGGTATACAGCCCAATATGTAGCTACTGTCTACACAGTTTATATTCATTACAGAAAAATGTGCAGATTTTTTTATTATCTTGAACTATAATTAAATGTCACTAATCTTGTCATAGATTGAAAACTACCCCCAAGGCTTTATATGCAACTATCACAAACCTATAAATTTGCTGATTAAGTTTCTAATATGTTCTTTTGTGGGACGCATTCAACAATACTCTGTAGGAAGAAAGACTTGCAGGGGTTCCAAGAGAAAAATTGAGCAGAGGAGGGTAGTTTCATTGATTAGGCCATTTGGGCTGATACTTTGTGCCAGAGTTGTTGCTTATTTCCAACGATCCATCTGGACTGTGCAAGTTTTTCTGCACATTCTCTTACATTCTACTCTTCTATAGTTTTATATTAACTTTCTCTGAAGGAGATATCCTTTGCAATATTTGATTACAGTTTTTAAGAAGCTAAACCAATAAAAAATTGTCCATGTGTTTCTGTCACACTACATAGGATTTCTAGCATTATCCCTGCAAAAGTATATGATTTTAGAGCAGTACTCATGAGAGTGTAGTTAGTGGTGGTTGGATATTCTCATTTCATCTGAAGAAGTCCTGGTTTTAGGTTAAGATTTGCACTTCTTTTCCTTTTAATTTTAACATTACAATTGCATAATTTTAGAAACATTGCTTTTCACTAGCATTGATTTCATCTTTATTATTGTTTGTAAATCTATATTTACATGAGTAATATTTGACAAGCCCTTTTTTAAAACTGTATTTTATTGTCGGAGTAATGTATAGCTATAGTTACATTCATCAAGTAGTGGGTACATTACTTCTGGAACACTGACGCCTCTTTTCATGTTTTTGTCACCCTTTTCCTCCCTCCACCTCCTCTTAATCATCTCTTTTTCCCCTTCCCTTCCCTGTTTCAAATAAACAAATAAATGTATATACAATATACAAGGTAACAAAGTTAGACACAGTAACAACATGAGATAAACTATATGGTGGAAACAAAGAGAAAAGAAATACCTTCACATAGTACATTAAGAACAATCACAAAGATAAACCTTTTGTTTTCAGATCCTAGAGTTCCTTTTGCTTAGTCTCATTGTAAGTTGAAAAGCTCCTTAATATTGAATGTGAGTTTTCTTTCTTTCTTTCCTTCCTTCCCACCTTCCTTCTCTTTGCTCTGCTCTCTGTCTGTCTCTCTCTCTGTCTCTGTCTCTCTCTCTGTCTCTGTCTCCCTCTCTCTCTCTGTTTCTGTCTCTCTGTATCTCTGTTTCTCTCTGTCTCTGTCTCTCCCTGTCGCTGTCTCCCCCCCTCTCTGGGTTGGTTGTGGGGCTTGATCTCTGGGCCTAGCCATTGTCCCTGAACACTTCAGCTCTACTTCCTGTTTTCTAGTGGTTAATTGGAGATAAGAGTCTCACGGACTTTAGTGACAAAGCTGGTTTTGAGCCATGATCCTCAGATCTCAGCCTCTTGAGTAGCTAGGATTACAGGCATGAGCCACTGGCCTGCCTTAGAATGTGACTATACATTCTATGGACCCAAACGATATTGATACGTCACTCTGTACTCTTAAATAGATGTTGTGAAATGTGTGTGCTCTCTGAGAATTTTGTCTGAGAGCAGGACTGTGCTCAGTCTCTATCATGGAATATGAGTCATGGCACAATCAAGACCAGTCTTCCACACTGATGATCAACTGGTGCCAAATAAATATAAGAAATTCTTCACCAAGGATGACTTTCCACTTAGGTAGAGTTAGTTATTAATCTCCTAGATGTTTCAGATTGAACCAAGTTCTACTTGATGGAAGTGACATATTCTTTATTGATGCTTCATATTGCCTTCTATCCCTATAATACTTTATAGAATTACAACAAATATTTGTCTATTTTCAGAAACTTAACCTGTTATATTTCATATCCTCTCAATGCCACTTGGTAGTTGAAACTTAGGCAAAGCCTGAGATTAAAGCCATTTCTTCATTTTAAGAATAGAAAATACACCTCCTTCCAATAATCTAAAATGAAGACCTATATAATGGTAGGTCATAGAATCTCTTACACAGATGAACGTGCTTTTCCTCAGTAATTTCATTAAAATGTATATAGAGACAAACATATATCTAATATTCTTCAGTTGAATATATATCTATATCTTTCAGTTGAAAATTGAAAAAGGGGGGCCAGGAGTTTGGCCTAGCGATAGAATGCTTGCCTAACATGCACCAAGATTGGGTTCAGTTCCTCTGTATCACATACACAGAAAAGCTGGAAGTGGGGTTATGACTCAAGTGGTAGAGCTCTCATTTGAGAAATGCCAAAAGACAGAGCTCAGGCCCTGACTTCAGTCCCTAAGACCGGTAAATAAAAAAGAAAATTGAAAAAGTGACTACTAATTTAGATAATCACATACAGATGAGACATCCTAAGAAGGTAATTCATATCAATATACTCCACTTCCATTATTCCCCAGGTTCATAAACATAAATAGTTCCAAGTTCGAGAACCTTTTATTGACAACATGCAACTGCATTATGACAATCTTCTTTGTCTTTTTAAATGCATAAATGCAGAATACTTTTGAATATAAAGTAAAGTAATTGTTGAAAATGTTGAACTTAAACTAGTGCTTAAATATATGGCATTAAATTTGGTAAAAATTATTACCATAATATATTTAGCAATCTCAATCGGAAATAAGAATACAATAAACTACATAGATCTTTAGCATATAATTTTATATGATGTTATGTAGACATATATCTAGATAATCATAATTAAAAACAATGCATTGGCATATAAACCACTCAAGTGTTTTAAATGATCATGTAGAATTAATATAATTTATGCCTTAAATTTTTGATAGAATTCAGTGGTAATTACTTTTGGGATAAAGATTTTTATATTGGAATGGTTTTATTTTTGGTTTAGTATTTAAGTAGATATAGAGCTATTCAGTATGTTTCTTTTGAATGAGGGTTCATCTTTTGACTTTTCATCATTTTCTTTTATAGTGCATCCTAACTCAAGCACCTGTGTTAATGTGTTCTGTTCTGGTTCTGCTTGCTTCTCTCTCTCTCCCTCTCCCTCTCCCTCTCCCTCTCTCTCTCTCTCTTTCTCTCTGTCTTTCTCTCTCTCTCTCTCTCTGTGTAGGGTTCTTCTGATACTCAGATTGATAACCTGGAAATACTCTGAAATTTTTCTTGAAAAATTTTTAATTCATCAAGGTCCAGATCTGTGTTCAGCCTTATGTTGTAATCGTGTGTACCTTCTTGTAAACTCTGCTCCATGTGTCATGTATTGGGTTTGATGGTTAGTATTTTGCAGGGTTAATCTCAACTGCTTACTGACCCTTTGCTACAATTCTCTGTCATTTCCTGATTTCCACTGTCCTGAGTAATAATTTCATATATATTAATCTGGTAGAACATGTATAGTTATTGTTACTTTATATTTGTCATAAATGAGAACATATAGAATATTTTAAACAATCACTTATTTAGATATATAAAATTGTTAGTGCTAAATTAATATCCAGAAATCTATACATTTTATGTAGTTATAGCTAGTGTGCACGTGTAAACATATCATAGCATGCGGATCTCATTCACATTCAAGTATTCTACATAAATAAATGCTACTTCAGATATTTAAATCTCATTACTAAGAATTTTAAACAAAATTATGCATTCTATTCAGTTTAAAATAGGTTTTTTTCTTTTTTCTTTCCTTTTTTTTGTCGGTCATGGGGCTTGAATTCTGGGCCTGGGCCCTGTCCCTGAGCTTTTCAGCTCAAGGCTACCACCCTACCTCTTGAATCACAGTGCCACTTCCTGTCTTTTATTGGTTAATTGGAGATAAGGGTCTCATGGACTTTAGTACCTGGACTGGCTTTGAACCGCAATCCTCAGATCTCAGCATCCTGAGTTGCTAAGATTATAGGCATGAGCCACTGAGCCCAGCTAAAATGGTTTTAATCTTTTTTTTTCTTTATTCTGCAAACTTTCTTTGATAGTTACTTTTGCTGTTCAGTTATTCTTTGCTGTACCAAACCGGAAGCTTGAACTCAGTACCTGGGAGCTATTGTAGGTTATTTTTGCTCAAGGCTAATGCTCTATCTGTTGAGCCACAGCTCTACTTTGTTGTTGTTTTTTATTTTGGTTTTGGTGGTTAATTGGAATTAACAGTCTCATGGGCTTTACTGCCCAGACAGACTTCAAGCGAAGACTTTCAGGACATCCTGACTTGCTTGAAGTACACATGCCAAATGTGCACTGGAAGTCACCCAGCTTCCCTTTCTTATCTAAGTCAAACTTCCAGAGGCCTATTCATAATTAAGTATATACAGGAAACAAAATGATTGGAGTTATAAGACATGCCTATTAACTGTGCTGGACAATTAATAACTAAAACATTAACTGATAGAAAATGAGACAAAAATTACATTTGGGGCATTTTTGTTAACTGAGTGATGCATTGTCAACAGTCTTGGCTTTTTATTCTGTTTTGTTCAATGAAAGTAGTGAAGCTCTCTGAAAATAATCACATCATTTCTTTAGGAAAAAATCATGAATAACAGTTAAAAATACATTTTTAGTAATTTTAACCATTTATTTGAATTTGGCCCAAGTCTTCATAAAATTTACCCATAATATGCTAAAAACTATTTTATGAATAATAAATATGTTTGGTACATGCCAATTAATTCTACTAGTAAGGGCTTTTCCTTGAACTTTATGCTTCAAATAAAATACACATACTGCATTTTGTAGACGTGTGCCTGTATTTCCTGGTGAAACATAGTGTCTCCCAGAACTGTACTTGTTGCTAAAGGCAGTTGGACCTGTACATTTGTTACTGACTGCTATAATAAACAACACATAATGTCATCAGGTAAAATTTGACATCACACTAGAAAATATGAGAATGGGCATTCTAAGGCAAATATCTTACTCATATTTCTGTTAGCAAGTAATGTCAATAAGCTCAATCATTTTGCTGAAATTGAAAAACATGAACTAAAATACAATTTTTTCAAAATCAGTCTTCTTTGGAAAACAATATCACCTCTAACTTAAAAAAAATTGGAAGGCACCTGTCAGACTTTGACAGCATATTTTCTAATGTATCTCTTGAAAAGTGAGATCTAATCATTCTTGTCCTTTCCCATGCCATTTAAGACCTCTTCTTCCAGTAGCCTACTTCCCAAAATGCTATAATGAAAACTAGAGCTCATGGTAAATCTCTGAGCTCCCTTACCTCTCATTAGTTGAACCCAGCTTTGTCAAGTTTTATTTCCTCAGCTCTCTCCTGTGGCTCAAGTGAAATTCAGGCATGTATTGGTATAAAAACTGTAAAGGAAGTAGAAGTGTAATTTTTCCCCAAAGGAAATATAGGTAAACAAATGGCCAGGTCATCTTGATATTTTTCCTTTGGGTCATGAGTTTTTATTTTATTTTTTATTTTATTATTTAACATGCTGTCAGCAGAAATAAAGCAACAGCAAGATATTTCGGTTAATTCACTTGTCAAATACTAGTTGCTGTGTTTCAAAAAATGATAGAAGAAAAAGCTTTCTTTGGTTGTTTGCTTGTTAGATTTGATTTGATATGCTTGAAATATGCCAGATAAATATTAGGAAAATAGTGTGAAAACTACTGAAGACAGTTTTCACATGGAATAATGACATGTAATTACTAATAATTAAGCTTTTCATAAGATAAAATAGGCTACCTGAGAATCAGTGGTTGAAAAAAAATTTTGAAAGGAACTTTTAAATCAGTTTCCATGCATACAACTGATATGCACTAATAAAACACACTCACTGGGCCCACAGGGAAGGCAATACTTATGTCCTGGAACATCTTTGTCCTCATGGGGAAATAATTTTCTGAACATTAACATCACATTGCTTGTTTGTATTATATATGTAGGTATCTCTATTTTCCCACTCTTATATAAGTAATATGAAAGCTTTCTACATATTTTATTCACTTTTCTCATCATAGAGCCTTATTCTTAACTACATCAATGTAGCTATAGTAATGTTACTATGTACAACTTATTAGAGTAGATTGGATATTAAATCTTGATTATCTCTTTGAATATTTACAATAACACTGTGCTAAGTATTATTTTTCCTGCCTTTATAAAAATGGGCATGAAGTTTTCTAAATAAATGCATACATGTCCTCAGTGCATAAACATATGTATAAATGAATATATAATCTGATTAAATAAGATGTGATGTATATTCTGTGCCAAGGAACACAGAACTTTATATTCTTTGGTATAAATATAAGAGCCATAAGCATCCATATAACTTCTTGTTATGTATTCTTTGGATTAATTCTCATGTTAGCATCTATCAGTAATTTTCATTTATGTTGCTACAAAACTGGAGAAAGGAGTGTAAATATCATGCAGTTACATATTTAAGTTTATCACCAGACAGGGTTTACCTACAAATCAATTTTTTTTCAGTAAACACTGATACCTGTGCAAAGTACAGAATAGTGCAATGAGACATTCTTATTACTTAGAGAGTTATATTGTACACTCATTGAAATGTTCTCTCTTGGAGTTACATGTGACATCTAATAGCCCTACTGATTTTTTCTTTATTAAATTACTAGTTGTGTGGTATTATTAAATAGCTAGAAAATGATTATCTACTGAGACCAGTGTGATACCATTTGATATAATTGGGAAAAAAACACAATATTATAGTAATATTGATCTACCCCTAAGGAAGCTTTAGATGTTTAGATTTTTTGTATTATTAAGCTGATGATGTCATAGATTTTAATTTAATATTTATTGTAAGGATGACATACAGAGGGGTTATAGTTATATAAGTAATGAGTACACTTATTTCTGAACAGTGTTACTTCCTCCTTTATTTTCTCCCACTTTTCCCTCCCATCCTCCCCTTAAGTTTTAAAGATCATTACCAGTAAGTGCCAAAATATATCATCAAATAATGGATATTTTATCAAGGAAAATATTGTGATATAATATCAATAAAATAATAAGGATTGATTCTGGGAAATACTTCCAGCCTAACGTCCTTGGAAAGCATAGTTTGGTGACACACCAAAGATACTTTTCTTGAGAACACAGCTGCAGCAATGAGGAATAAGAAAAAGGGGATGTTGAGTGAAGGAAAAAGGCAATTGTTTAAAGGTAGCATGTTTCCATGCTGTCACTGAATCTAAAGCTGATCGCTCAAATTTTCAGGGAATTGCCCCAAAGCCTGGGTAAACTATTATGCTTTTGAAAACACACTTTGGGGACTGTAAGGAATCATTCTGTGGTTTGGCTAGGCAGATTCCAAAAGCAAAGAAAGAATCCAGGAAATCAATGAAGATAACCTGTCCAAAATGGCTCATCATGAACATGTCGCTCACTTTGAGCAACACTGATATGTGCAGTATGGTACCATATCAGTGATATAATTATATTTCCTACTTAGATAATGTAGGAACATTTCATACAGTGAACTGTTAGGTTCTGTTAGAAATTAAGTTTCATGTGTAAAAGTAGTATGTCGATCAGTAGATAATGGGATCAAGAAGAAGTGGTACTTATGCTGCCATCATAGAGAAAGACATTGCCCCATTCATAAGGAAATGGAAAGACGTGGAAAAAAATCAGACTAAGTGAAATAAATCAGACCCAAAGGAACATAGGCTCAATGGTTTCCCTCATTTATAATAATTAGTACACATCTAGCACTCTCCTAGCAGAGGATCACAGTAGCTCAAAACCTAGGTATATAAGGTCATATAGGATGATATTAAATGAAAGGATCTCTAGTATATGGAAACAAGAGCTTTATCTTGAGTGATTGTTGTTCTTAATGTATTATGTTATTTCTCTTCTCCTTTGTTGCCCTTTGGTTACATTGTTACTGTATCTGACTATGCTATCTGGTATATTATATATATACATTTATTTATTTTAAATAGGAAAGGGAAGGGGGGAAAACAAGATGATTGGGGGGGGGGAGGGAAATGGGGACAGAAATAAGAAGTGGTATTAATGTGTGAGAAGTAATGTACCTACTACCTGCTCAGGGAGCAGAGAACTGTGGATTATGGTTTGAAGCCAGCCCCAGCAGGAAAGTTTATGAGATTCTTATTTAGCACAATAGACCTGTGGTTCAAGGTGATAGAGTGCTCATCTTGAGCAAAATAGCTCAGGGAAAGCACCCAGAAACTGAGTTCAAGTCCCACAATCTACAAAGATATTAATAAGAAAACATAGACATTTATTTCAACATATTAAAATCAAGTAGATCTCACTTAACCAAGGAGTGAGAAATTAAATACATAAAACAATGTTCCTTTGAGATAAATTGTCATCCAAGTTTCTCACCTGTCTTGTTCATATAGAGAGGAATTAATGTTCCTTTGCATTCATCACACTCTTCAACAGTCAGTAACACAATAGGTCAAAGGTCTATTGGGTCTTCTGTGTTGCTGGACAGGCTTTCTACATACTTTGGTATAGCTCCAATGTTAGATAAGCAAATGAAGCTTCCAGAAGGCATATAAATCCTAACACTGACCTTGAGCATAATCCCCTTCAGTTTCTTCCTTGCTTCTTGTGCTTTATTTTGCCCTAAGCCACTGTTCCATTTTTCACTCATTTTTTCCACTTAACTCTACACTGAGGAATGTTTCTAGTGAGCACATGAATTCTCATATTCTCTAATCCCTGGAAACTTAAGTGCTGATTATTCTCTGGAATCCATTTCTTTTCCAGTATCACTCATGGGTCTTCTTATGGATTGGTTATCTCTAAAATCTGTAATATCAGGGAAGTAGAATTCAGATTATTTTGGTTATTTGGCTCTATGTAGCATAAGAAGAATCAAAATTAAATTGGGTGCTTGTGTCTAATTATCTAAACTATGGGAGAGGTTGATATCTAGAGATTCAAAGTTCGAGGTTTGAAGAAACAATTCAATATCTAAGTTTGAATGTGTCCTAGATACAATGTTTTAAAATAATCAGCAGAAATTAATGCTGGGGATGTGACACAATTGATAGACTGCCATTACAGTAAGGGGCAAGGCCCTCAGTTCAAACCCCAGCATCAAAAGTGTATAGCTTATTAGAAACAAAATTAATTTTCTACTGTTTTATCCAAGAAAATGGGTATTTGCTTGGGAACATGATTTGAGTAGTTTATCCTCTGTCTAAATACTGGGAAAAAATGTTTTTATTGCTATTTACCTATGCATCAACAGAATAAACTACAATGATTGAACAGTCAGTAGCTTCTCAAGCAAAAAATATCTAAAGTGTGACAACAAATTCTCCTATAAATGATATTGTGAAAAGAGAAAAATATCCAACTAAGTAGAAGATCAAGGCCTTGGATAGTAAGAGGGATTTTTTAGAGGGTGTACATATTATATAAAGTGGCTTCCTGGAGGAGAGCTCATGGAATGAATGAGCACCTATCAACTCTATATAAGAATATGTAAGTTAAATGAAGTATAAATTATAATCTTTAAGCATAAATAGCTCTTTTCCTGCTCAGAGCTGATAAAATTTTAGCAAAGAGAAATTCACAACTGTAGCTTTCAAAACTTGATTCATGGCCCTTTTTGATAATATTTGTTTATCAATGATTTGATGTTCAATGAACATCAAAGTGGTCTTATTAAAATTCAGGTCTCAAGACTAATACTATGCATGATGCCATGAACAGAAACAATATGTGATAATGCAAATGAGGCAGTTATCATGAAGCAGGAAAAAATCACTTAGAAGAAGTGTTTTAATTAAATGCCTTTTAATTATTATAATCAGATTCTGAACATTTTCACAGAATAACTGAATTCAGTTATTTTTGGTCAATATATGCAACAATCAAAAACATTATGCTAAAATTAAAACAAAATTTTTGTACAGAATGTTGACACGTTCATCATTTCTGGATCAGTGTTCTCTCAACTTAAAATTATTTACATATATGAAAATATGACTTCATGTTAAATATACGGGGATATTGCATTGTATAAAATACAAATTTATATTTGTTACTTAAGAGATAGGAATAGACAAGTGGGGCTATGACTCAAAGTGGTAGAGCACTAGCTTTAAGTGGAGGTCCAGGCCTAGCAACCAGGCCCTGGACCTCCACAACCTACAACAAAAAGAAGAGACAGGAGTAGACATACTTTGTAAAGCTGTCCATCCTATTAGCTTTATCTTTCATGTAAGTATGAGTGATATTTTTAAAATATGATCTTAAAATACTTTTTCAAATATTCACAAAACTATTAAGATTATGCTATATGTATGTAAATATCAATAAGTCCAATGTTCAGCAAACTTTGCTCTCTGGAAATATTCAAATTTTGTAAACTATATGCAGCAGACTGGCTGTTTTTTCTCCTAACTCTCCTGTATCTAATATTCAAGAGTGGATCGTTAACTGCTGTAAATTATCAGTTCCAAATATATGTTAGAAATGCTATTAAATCAGAGGAAATAACACTTAGAAAAAAGAAAACAATAAATTTATAATGCAAAAATAATCTAACTATGGACAAGTTATAAGAAATAGAAGTCAGCATTGCATCTAAATGTTTTCCTTTACACCACTTAGTGTGATCTAAATAACATTAGGACAAAAGTGATTCAGACCTCTAACACCTGGCCTAAGTATAACAGAGACACTTCCATTTTGTGTAAATTAAAATCTTCATTATATCTATTAAAAAATCTCCATTTCGAATCAGATTCCTTCTGCATTGAAAAAGTTCTACATCTATATTCTGTTATGTTTTTCCTTTACATGGTTAGGACCATCATCCATCCAAGTGGAACTATGAAGAAAACAAATACCTAAATAATATGCTATTCTCTTGGTCATTTAGGTGCTAACCTCCAACTGAATGTGAATTTCTAAAACAGTAATTCTCCAATGAGATGAGGATTCTCCAGGAAACATTTTCATAATCTAAGAAAAACCAACCAGCCACGCCACCAGTCTCTCTTTCTTCCTCCATGCTTTTTTTTCTTTTTTCAGTTCTTACATTTACTTCTCCTCCTTATATCCTCATTGTTGCGCTCTTCCATTTTGAAGTATGTCTGTGGTTACATTGGATAATCAAGGGTAATTTATTTAATAACAACTTAATTTTTCTTTGTTATATATTATATTCACAGGTGACAGACATTTTTGCAAGAAGGCATTGTACTACATTGTAATTTTACACATTGTATTTTCACTACATTACCTTTTCAAAAATCCTTACGTGGTCATGGATGTTTAGCAATCATAGAAATAAGTCATTACTGAAAAAAAAGACAATCAGTTGACTAGAGGCTCTGTATTTACCCTACAGTCAAACCTTGTTGAGTGAAAATCATGTTTGTAGAGTTTTATATTAGGTCATTATATAAAAATATTACCACTGTTTGAATAATGAATTTTACTTAACTATTCATCTTGAGTTTCTTGAGAAACTTTAGGGGAAAATTGCATTTTATTCCTTTTTGTATTCTCAATATTCAGAACAAGTGCAGGTATTTTGTAGGTCTTTAATATATTTAGATTAGGTAGATTAACATCTAAATAATAGTTAGATTTTTTACCTTGCTTTTTAAATTTTATTCCTTTAGATTTTCTTTTTTATTGTCACCTTTACTAAGAATGGGTCAAAATAGTTTAAATTAAAGATTAATTGAGAGATATGAAATGTTTCAAGAATATCAAATGGTATGTAAAGACCATTTAGAATCAGGGCTATCTAACAATTTAAAAGGCAAAATTTATACCTCAATATCCTTTCAGTGACTTCCAGACTACAGTTGACATATATGATAGAATTAAGTCAATTCTTGCAGTAGTATCTGCCACTGACTTTTTTGATGAGTTAAAACTCATCAGACTATTATAATATTTAAATATATCTACTTGAAAAAATTGATTTTAACTATGGCTTAATATTATTCTAGTTTTGCAATATGTCTGTATGCTAATATGAATTATTAAAAATGATAAACTTATAGAAGTCAGTTGAGTAGCTAGAGTAAACTTAAGCAAGTTCTAAATGTATCCACAATTAAATTAGTTCTGAAGCTGTGCTTGGCAGTTTAAGTTCAAGTGGTAGGAAGCTTGTTATTTTATGAAGGAACAAAGGACCAAATATTTCTTTGTATAATGCTTATATTACAAGCAGATTATGAGCTACTCCCATTGTGAAGCAACAAGATCTAGAGTTTCATCTAATGGTTTTGAATTCAAATTTAACCTTTCCTTGGATTACATTTTCTATTACATAATGAAAAGTATACAATACCAATTTTTTGTTTCCTGTGTTTAATTATTTTAAAGTCCATATTTTTAAAATTTTTTGTATTAAAAAATAAAATAATCATGAAATAATTCAAAACACAAAATGAAATGAGCAAAAATAAGTCATTGAGATTGTTGTCCAGGTCCTTTGACAGTTTTCCTCCTGTTTATATGTAGAAATTATCAAGTTTATTATTGTATATAATATTGTATATTAATCTATTGTATATATTCTATTGTTAATATTGTATATATTGCATTATTTTGTATATTTAGTCAACAGACAACTTATCAAGAATGGTCAGATTGTATAAGTACATTCTAGCCAGCACAAATAAGGGAAACTATGCAATCTGTGCTCCTCTGGAAACCACAGTGTACAGCTGCTTAAGGATAAAAAGGTTTTAAATAATGGATGCATTTTCTAAAGCAGTAGCTATGAATCAATATCATCACTATCATGTGTAAAGTACTTTACTGTGTGGCTGTGGTATCACTGTTTTCGATGCCAAGCAATGGATATTTGTTGAGATTTTTTTCAACAACTTTAATTATGAAGGATTTTGAGAGCGATATCCATCTGTCCTGATTTTCTAGTTTATAATCAGCATCTGTGTCTAGATTTAAAATTAATAGATCAGGAGGTATGTCCTGGTAGAATGTGGCTGTATATCTGCTTGCCCACCTCATTACCATTGGAAAAAGATTCTTAGCTTTGTTGGGTGAAACTTTTCTGTCATGATTTTTTTTTATTTATGAATTTCAGAGTTAAATTTATTACTTGTATTTTCTTTTTTTAACTCTGATTCTATTTTTAGAATTTAATCCTAATCAATCTCAAATTTCCCGATTGTCAGAATGAATATTTTCTGCATCATAATAGTAAAGTTAAATGTTTCTTTTTCTGTTTTTCTCTACTTTATCCATTATATGAAAATAAATCCTTGCTAAAATTTCACCTTTTGAGACTTTCCTTTTTGTATGGACACTAAAATATTTTCATAAGTTGATCTGTGATTTCTTTTGCCTAGAAAGTGAAAGCTGATAGATGGCCTCATCCATCTTCCAGCGACAGAGCATGGCAAGCCTGAGGTAGGAAGGGGTTTGGTTTCTCTGTTTATTAGCTTGTTTTGCCATTCCCTGGACATGGGTGCTGTTTCTGAGCACACCCACAGATCCCACTTACAGCATTTTGGTGGATCATTAGATATAAGGCTCTCAAAGACTTAAACAAGTCTATGAGTCTATTAGAACCATGCTGGCTTCAACCCACAAAACACAATTCTCAGTCTCCTGAGTTGTCAGGATTGTAGGCATGAGCCAAGGACACCAGGCCACTGAGCCAGGAGATGAAATTCACATGGTATAGAAAGTGCTTAGCTTTGGTACATTTATTTCTAATTATTTGATATCTTTAGAAACCCAAGGACTCCGTGGGAACTATGACTGGATTCATGACATGGATAGATTCTTTAACCAGTGTCTCAAGTTTGTCATCTCTGCGATGGGAATAATAATCGCATTTAATGCTTATGCTGCCATCAGAAAAAAATATGACATCACCCCATTTGTAAGGAAATAGAAAGACTTGGAAAAAGTCATATTAAGTGATGTAAATCAGACCCAAAGGAACATAGGTTCAATGGTTTCCCTCATTTGTAATAATTTGTACACATCTAGGACTCTC
The DNA here is from genome assembly GCF_031878675.1 of Megascapheus bottae. NCBI lineage: Eukaryota > Metazoa > Chordata > Mammalia > Rodentia > Geomyidae > Megascapheus > Megascapheus bottae. Next base: position 35,582,799 of record NC_143514.1, on the reverse strand, counting down.
TTAGCAGAGCATTACAATAGCTCAAAACTTAAGTACAAGGTCAGATAGGAAGAGGCTAAATGAAAAGATCTCTAGGATATGGAAGTAAGAGCTTTATCTTGTGTGACTGATGTTCTTAATGTACTATGCTATTTCTCTTCTCTTTGTTTGTCCTTTGGTTAATCTCATATTGTTACTGTATCTGGCTTTGTTACCTGATATATTGTATATACCTTTATTTGTTTGAAATAGGAGAGGGAAGCAGGAAGAACAAGATGATTGGAAGGGATTGTGGGGCACGAAATGGTGACAGGTATATGAGAAGGGGTATCATTGTTTGAAAAGTAAAGCACTTACTATCTGGTGCATGTAACTGTAACTCCTCTATACATTATCCTGATAATAAAAAATAAAATAAAATAAAAAAGAGTAATAAGTATTTATAAATACCTATACTGTTTTGGTAAATATGATTTGTCAAAATAAAAAAAAAATCTGTTGAATTCCACAGACATTTAAAAAAATGCTCTTAAGAAAATTATTTCTATGATTATTCTCTATTTTTTTTGCATTGAGTAAAATGTTTGATTATTACATTTTTCTGAAAATGTAGATTTTTAACCTTTGTAGTGCCCTTTTATTCTTGTTTATTATTTTTCATAGATTCATTTCTCTGTGCTGTATGGATTACCATCTTCTTGTTTATATTTGATTGAAAATTTCTACTCCATGTCTCATTTCATATGTCTTTTTATCATTTTATTTTATTTTACATGCTTTTTGAAAAAATTGTAGATTTTTGCTTTTATGTTGTATAAACATTTATTTCTTAGTAACAAGTTTTTTCAAATTGAATACAATGGTACAATTGTTTTTATTACTTGTTTTTTATTATATGAAGTCTATTCTAATTTCTGTTGTATTTTGTCTTTTCATTGTTTTGTCAACTCTAATACAATTTATTATTTGCCCCTTTATATCTTCCTAATTACAATCTACAATGCTGTCAGTATAGTAGAACTCCATTCTAAATAATCAAAATTTAAATGTATTGTTTTCATTGTTATAGTAATAAAAGCAAATGGTATTTCTCTGTCTATATCCATGAACAAGAAAAAAAAAACCTTTGGTAAATTTTAAGTCCTCTCTATCTCTTTTTTCTCCTCTGCTATTTAGGACAAAGAATGCTATGATGTGAAGAAAATGCTAGAATTCCAGGGTTTTTATGGTAATATTGAAAATATCAATTGAAATAAATGTTTGTGATGCTAATTTTCATGTATATAAATTCCTAGGATCTGAATAGGGCTTCAGTGATGTAAGGAGTTGATGACACCTCCTTTCAGCAACTGGCTTAGGCATTGCTACAGCAAGACAGTTGAAAGTTTCAAAGATTGTCCTCGGATGGTTTCTTCCATTCCCATTTCATTGTTTTTTCACTTTGAGCCTCAAATCTTTGCAAGAAAATCTTGAAAATACTGTTCTGCAAAAGGGAAATGAAGTGAACCCCTATAATTTTCTACACTTTCCTTTCCACCCTTCTAATCTCTGGAATAACTGAACACTTTTAGTTTCAGATAACAGTGGTTGAGGAAGAAAGAAGGAGGAAATAGATTTTAAGAATAAACAGTTTTGGGATATGGTATACCACAGATTCTACTACTAGGCCAAACTCCTGGCCCTTAGACATTTTAATCTAGGGAATTACTGAGTAACTTTGACAAGGCTGGATGCAGTGATTTATACCTGTTTGAGATCACCTCAGGAAAAAAAAAGGAAAGAAAAGAAAGAAACCCTATATGAAAAACTATAGCAAAGACGACTCAAGTATTAGAGACCTAGCCCAGCAAGTACAAGACCCTGAATTAAAATTGCCAGTACAGCCAAGAAAAAAATAAAAGAAATTCATATTGATTTTTATTTAATTTAAAAGAATTTTAACTAATATATAAAATTGAATATTTTCATGGATAACATCATGTTTTGTTATGTGTACATATTACTGAAGGTCAAATGAGGTTAAGCAAACTATCTTCTCAGACATTAACATTTATGAGAAAACCTTTCCAAATACTGTTGTCTTGCCTTTTACAGGCAGTGTGGTGCATGACTTTTAAAAATCTATAGTTACCCCAGTATACAATTGCACACCAAATCATTTGCTCTCCCTGAAATGTAAGTTAGTACACATTTATCAAACTTTCCTCAATTTTCCCTCTCCAAGTCCTCTCCTGGACTCTGACAACACTCTCAGATCCACAAAGGAGTGAGGTCATGTGCAGTTTTTCTGTACATGGTCTATTCTTCTTTAAATTATCTCTGATTCTATCCACTGTGTATCTATTTATCCATTTATCAATTCATGAGTGGTGGAAGACAAATTAAAACACAAAACACTCACCTTTACCTTGACAGCCATTATACTGCTCTAGCTGCAGAGATTGCTGAATGTGAATCATCTCCTACTCCCTTCCCAAACATAAGCCCTGTGACTGCAAAACTGATAACTTGTGTTGTTCAGGGAAGGAGGAGGTTATCATTTGTTGACATGTCCACTGAAAACATACGCTTCTGCAAATTCAAGGTAAGATTTAATCTCGGTACAAAGAACACCTTTTCCTGTGTCCTGCTTCCCATGACAAACTACCCTAAACTCCTGTCTGGCAGGAATTTATTCTCTCTGCTTAATAAAAAGAGATCTCATTTGTTAGAAAGCTTGTCATTGTCTCTCTGGCTGGAAAGTTGTCCCTTGGTCCATTGAGTTAGCTCTTTGCCCTTCCTTGTCCCAATACCCCGAAGACTCAGTTTTCTAAGGAAGGGCATATTACATTTCTTAGTTGTGAAGAGTTTTTTCCATGTGTAGATGCTTCACTTCTTTCAGATAAAAATTCATTAATGAACAGTAGTTATATATTTCTAATTTTTCTTTTTGAGGGACCCCTATGCTGTTTTCCATTAAGAGTGTAGTCATTTTCTTCCTCACTAAGAGTAGTGTGCAGAAAATGTCTCTGTTCCTGTAAGTGCTTTTGAATTGTTACAGACAGATTTTTCTTGGAATATTTTTTTGTTGTTTGTTTTATTGTGTGTGTGTGTGTGTGTGTGTGTGTGTGTGTGTGTGTGTGTGTGCGTGCGCATGCATGATACTTTAGGAAGCTGATATCTTAGGATCAAGGTTCCAAGCCAGCCTGGGCAAGAAAGCCCATTAGAGTCCTATCATCTACTACATTTTCTGTAGTAGAAACTAATCTCCAAAGTAACAACCATCCCATTAAAAGATGGGACAAAGACTTAAAGAGAGTCTTCTCTAAAGAAGAAATAAGAATGGCCTATAGACACCTGAAGAAATGTTCAACATCTCTGGTCATAAAAGAAATGCAAATCAAAACAACTCTAAGATTCCACCTCACTCCACTTAGAATGGCCAGGATCAAGAAAACTAACAACAGATGCTGTAGGGGATGTGGCCAGGAGGGATCACTACTACACTGTTGGTGGGAGTGCAGACTCGTTCAGCCACTATGGAAAGCAGTATGGCAGTTCCTCAAAAGACTAAACATAGAACTCCCCTATGACCCAGCAATTCCACCACTTGGCATTTACCCAATCGTCCAGAAACGAGGACAGACTAAATCCACCAGCACAATGATGTTCATTGCAGCACTATTTACCATAGCAAAGATATGGAACCAGCCCAGATGTCCCTCAGTTGATGAGTGGATCAACAAGATGTGGTATTTGTACACAATGGAATTCTATGCTGCTGTCAAAAAGAATGACATTGCCCCATTTGTAAAGAAATGGAAAGACTTAGAAAAAAATCATATTAAGTGAAATAAGCCAGACTCAAAGGAGCATAGACTCAATGGTTTTCCTCATTTGTCATAATCAGTAGAATCCTTGGGCTCTTCTAGCAGAGATTTACAATAGAGCCAAACCTAGATACATAAGGCCATACAGTATGATGCTAAATGAAAGTTCTTCTAGGATATAGAAACAAAAGCCATATAAAGAGTGATTGTTGTCCTTAATGTACTATGTTATCTCTCATTTCTTTTGCTGTCCCTTGGTTATCTCATATTTTTACAGAATTTCACTTTGTTATCTGAAATATTGGATATATTTGTATTTGGTTATTTGAAATTGGATAGGAAAGGGGAGAAAACAAGATGAGAGTGGGGGTTGGGGGGAGGGAAATGGGGACCAAGACATGAGAAGGGCTATCAATGTATGTGAAGTAATGCACCTTCTATCTGATGAATGTAATGTAACCCTTCTAGTAATTACAATAAAAATACATGAAAAAAAGAAGTTCTATGACATTATCCTAGTTTTTCTTCATTTAATCAACCTAGAAAGTATTCAAGGGGTAATTTATGTGGTTCTGTTCTTCTACAATGTAATTTATTTTATATTGTCTGATGATACTATGGTGCTTCTATCAAATGCTTGATAAGAGACATTAAAAAATCAAGATTTGTAAAACTCTAACCTATTTATTATATGTATCAATATATTTCTTATTTTATGTCACATAAATTAGTAAATGACCTAAAATATTTGAGTACATATATTATTTTAATGAAGGGTTTTTGAACATAAAAATACTAGTTAAATAACATTTGACTTTATTACCATAGTATTTAAATTACGGATCCTTCATTTCTGTTCTAATAATTAAAAAATCCCTACAGGTAGGAGAGGATAAATATATTATCTAGTTTCCACAAATTTTCTAGACTCATTACTAGAAACCTCTGAGTAGTTTCTCAGAATTTGCATCTTCCTAGTTTTATGTTTTATTTAATAAGTACTAAATGTTGTCCACTTTCTCCCCAATATTTAATTTAAAAAAGCATTGAAATCTTTAAAAAACATTTGTTAACAAAATCTGGAAATTATTCATAATAGTCTATATTTGAAAACTAGACTCATATTAATAGTAAGCTGCAATTGTGATCTGGTGTATCCTATCTTTAATGCAGTGAATCACAGAATATTTAAAAACATTTTTGGTGTTAATTTACTTGCAAAATGGGAAGATTTGCAATGCCATCTGGATAAGGAGAAAATGGTCTTGTGGGCAAATTATACAGCTACTAAAAATACAAATTCATTTCTATTTCTTTGTCCAGATCTGAAAAGCACCTGCATTCTTTTTGTCACTATCCTTCACCATACTTCCTTCAAACAAACCTTAAAAATGTCTGCTAACACTTGAGATAAAAAAAATTTGAGTAGGTTAAGATACTAGAGATGTATATTAACACAAAATCATATGTCTCAAAACTTATCATCCAAAAATATAAATAATGGATGCTAAGAATGTTGTGCTTTTTTTCATAGCCAAAATCAATGCACAGGGAGGAAGGCACATGATAGAACAACACATGTGGGACGCATGCCAATTACCACTCAAGTACCAAATTTTCAGAGTATAATAATATACAATCAGGAAACTAGAACAAAATTGTGTTTTCATTGTAGAGAAACAAGTTAAATCTTACTGCATTTACACATGTTGATGGAAAAACATGTAGCTGAATGACTGTCAGTACAGATGGATTTGTCTATAAATGGAAAATTTTGGAAGGATTTTAAGGATCAGCTTTCTGTTCCTTTTAATGAGTTACATCAATGTGTTTACCTCAACAATGTAATGAATTCAGAGAATGTTGAACTTGAATCTTTATTTTGGTGTGATGCTAATGTTAAATTGTATCCTTTATGTATGTACAAGAAAAGGATTTATTTTTATGCCAGTCCATGCCTGAGTATATCTGGAATAAATAAAAATGTAATAGATACTATTCAAATTGTTTGCTAACTTTATCATACTCTTTGATTTTATATATTAAATAGCAAGACCACAGAAGATCATCAGGAATTTCCTTAATGAATGTAAGCTCTTTGATACAACTTTTGATACTTGAAATACACAAGTGTATAGGAAGTCATTAAAAAAATAACAAGCAATGCTATTATCTAGGTATATAAATTATGGTAAGATTGGGGGTACTACAAATTAAAAGATTATGTCAACTGAAACAAAAATATGTATAATTATATGTACAATTATATACTTATGCATGCAATATATAATATAGTAAATAAAAAATTATACATATATAAAATCGTACCTACATATGCATCACATGTTATATAATATGTATTATAATTTTTAAATATCATATTACTATGTTACTAGTATATATACTACATATTATAACACACACACATATACTTAATAGATTGATACTAGATCTTGAACTCAGGGTCATTGTGAGTACTTTGGTCACAGCTACTATTCTACCATTTGAACCATGCTTCAAATCTAGCTTTTTGCAGGTAAATTTGAGATGAGAATCACAATGATTTTTCTGATTGGACTGGCTTCAAGCCACCATCCTGAAATCCCAGGATTCTGCATAGCTGGCATAAAGGAACATGACTTCCAGCTTGGCTTTCTAGTCTACAGAAGTATTATGTAAACTACTCACATATACTTAGTAAATAATGTAATACTTCCATCAGCATACTGAGGTGAAACAAGCAGTGTAAACACAGGTTCTTACTGCAAGCAATATAACGAATTGGAGAGGATTAACATTAAACAACTCAGGTTACCCCTTTTCTATGTCCTACATCTTTAACTTGCAGTTTTAAAAGTCCGATGGGATTTGCATATTGTCTTATTTATCTGGAAATGTATGAATGGGCGGCGGTTTTAGCAGTGTCAAAGCTCTTACTACCCACTGCAAACACTGCTAGGAGTGATAGCTAAATATTCAAAATTGAAGTCCGACTGCTGAGTTTGAAGTGTTCTGGTAGAAAGTGAGTAAATATCTTTAAGTTTACTTCCAGAGCCTGTGGGCATGGAAGCATCACCATTTGATTCTCATGTGGATGAGAGACACTATCAAATGTGTCTTCAGATAGTGTGAAACCAATGATTATAATCATAACAAGCAGGTTATTTTCCATCTCCTTTTGTTCCTCCTGGAACATTTGTAGTGGCTTAAAAATAGGAAATATATTGCAAGTGACTGTTTTGTCATAGAGCTACAGGGCAGTAAAACGATTAGTAAAGACATTTGGTGTTGCAAGTTGGATTCTTCAGAAATAAAAATATGATTATAATATTTATTATTGTCAGTGATTATCTTAGAAATTATGCTAATTCACTATTTACCATAGCAAAGATATGGAACAAACCCAAATGCCTCTCAGTAGATGATTTAATGAACAAGATGTGGTACTTATACACAATGGAATTCTATGCTGCCATCAGAAAGAATGACATTGCCCCTTCTGTAAGGAAATGGAAAGACTTGGAAAAAATCATATTAAGTGAAGTTAGCCAGACTCAAAGGAACATAGGCTAAATGGTTTCCCTCATTTATAATAATTAGTACAAACCTTGGACTCTCCTAGCATAGGATTACAACAGGGCAAAACCTCGATACATAAGGCCATATAGGATGAGGGTAAATGAAAGGACTTCCAGGATATGGAAGCAAGAGCCATATAATGTGTGATTGTTGTTCTTAATGTACTATGTTATTTCTCATCTCTCTTCTTGTCTCTTGGTTATTTTTATATTGTTACAGTATCTTACTTTGTTATCTTGTATATTGTACATATTTTTATTTGTTTGTTTGAAATAGGATAGGAAGGGGGAAAACAAGATCAACGGAGGGGTGGGGGAGGGAAATGGGACAAAAACATGAGAAAGGGTATCAGTGTTTGTGAAGTAATGCACCTTCAATTTGGTGAATATAACTAACCCTTCTATTGATTACAATAAAAATGTTTAAAAAAGAAATTATGCTGATTGTTCTTTTATAAATCATAATCAGAGAAACACAAAACCATTCTGTGGCACCTTAATCTAAGATTTACAACCGCTACTAATAAACATTTACAGGTATCATTCAAAGACTAGATATATTTTAGGTTGTACCTTAAATCTCAATGAACCAGCACTGTGTGGAAAGTCTTACATGTATAGCTCTGATTCTCCCACATTTTCTTGATTTTTCAGCCTTTTTCACCTTGTTTACTTATACTCAGATGAGCCTTCGTTGATCAGGCCACCATATTTTTATTAACAGCTCCAAAAGGAATGATACTTGTAAGACAATAAATCATGAATAAAAAATCAGTTGGTTAGAGATTATGCAATGGCTCAAGCTAAGAATTCACTTTTATTCATCAAGCATATTCATTGATCTCTTCTAAGTATGAATCATTTTTACTGTCAAACAAGTGTGTGTGTGTGTTTGTGTGTCTCAGTTACACTACAGGCTGAAAACTGCTGTTTTCAAACATATTTGTTCAATATACAATCTTAGTTCATATGAAGAAATTCTTCTTGAATCATTGGCAACAAGAAAACATATTTTTACTTTGTAGTAGACAATTTTTTCAAAATATATATATTTTTTAATTTTTTTGTGCCAGTCCTGGGTTTGCTCAGGGCCTGAGCTTTGTCCTTAGGTTTTCTTAAGGCTAGAGCTCTACCATTTGAGCCACAGCACCACTTCTGGCTTTTTTTTATGTATATGTGGTACCAAGGAATCGAACCCTGGTCTTTGTGCATGCTAGGCAAGCACTCTACCACTAGGCCAAACTCCCAGCCCCATCAAAATATTTTATGTCGAATTATCCTTGATACAAAGATAACAAAAGTGAGTTGACATTACCAGTCAAGGTGGTAGATTGACTTTACAAGTTTATCTCATCTTTTTAACTATCCCATTAATTTTATTTAAAGAAAAATTTTTTTAAATCTTTCCATTTTTTTTCTTTTTTATTGTCGGGATAATATATAGAGGGGTTACAGTTACATTCATCAGGTAATGGGTACATTACTTCTCAAACCTTGATAACCCTTTTCTTGTTTTTGCCCCTTTCACCCCACCCCTTCCCAATCATCTTGTTTTCCCCTTTCCTTCCCTATTTCAAATAAACAAGTAAGTGTATATACAGTTTATTAGATAACAACATCAGATACAGTAACCACATGATATTAACCATAAGTGGAAAAAAAGAAAAAAACTTCCATAGTACATTAAAAACAACAATTGTAAAGACAAACCTAGAGTTCATTTCATTTAATCTCATTCTGTATGGCCATATGTACATAGCTTTTGAGGTATTGTGATCCTCTGCTAGGAAAATCCTTGATGTGTACTAATTATTACAAATGAGGGATGGCTGTGGAACCTATGTTCCTTTGGGTCTGGCTTACTTCACTTAATATTTTTTTCCAAAACTTTCCATTTCCGTACAAATGGGGAGATGTCATTTTTTCTGATTGGAGCATAGAAATCCATTGTATATAAGTACCACATTTTCTTGATCCAGTCATCTACTGAGGGGCATCTGGGTTGGCACCATACCTTCGCTATGGTAAATAATGCTGCAATGAACATCATTGTGCTAGTGCCTTTAGTATGTCCTTGTTTCTGGATATTTGGGTAAATGCCAGGTAGTGGGATTGCTGGGTCATAGGGGAGCTCTATGTTTAGTCTTTAGAAGAATCGCCATACTGACAAGCAAACATTTTTAGAAATTCCTTGAAAATCTTCCTTTAAAATAGAGGTAGGGCCTGGAGTTTGGCCTAGTGGTTGAATGCTTGCCTAGCATGCACGAAGACCCGGGTTCGATTCCTCGGTACCACATACATAGAAGAAAAAACAAAAAGCCAGAAATGGTGCTGAGGCTCAAGGGGTAGAGCTCTAGCCTTGAGAAATTCCAAGGACAGTGCTCAGGCCCTGAGCTCAAGCCCAGGACTGGCAAAAGAAAGAAAGAAAGAAAGAAAGAAAGAAAGAAAGAAAGAAAGAAAGAAAGAAAGAAAGAAAGAAAGAATAAAATAAAATAGAGGTAGAATTTTGTGGTGTGTGTGTGTGTGTGTGTGTGTGAGAGAGAGAGAGAGAGAGAGAGAGAGAGAGAGAGAGAGAGAGAGAGAGAGAGAGGGAGGGAGGGAGGGAGGGAGGGAGGGAGGGAGGGAGGGAGAGAGAGAGAGAGAGAGAGAGAGAGAGAGAGAGAGAGAGAGAGAGAGAGAGAGAGAGAGAGAGAGAGAGATTTACTATTGCAATCAAGACTGATGGGCCAGGAGTTTGGCCTAGCAGTATAGTGCCTGCCTAGCATGCAGGAAGGCCCAGGTTTGATTCCTCAATACCACATACATTAAAAAAAAAAGCTGGAAGTGGTACTGAGGCTCAAATGGTAGAACTCTAGCCTTTTAGAAAGTCCAAGGACAGTACTCAGGCCCTGAGCTCAAACCAAGGAGTGGCAAAAAAATAAATAGGAAAAGTGTTGTAGCATGTTTCATCTGAAAATAATGAAAACAGGAAGCAATATAACACCCTGTACTCTGGCTTAGTTCTTCTTGATTTTATCCAGAAATATCTTGAACATGAAAATAATATTTTGTTCTTGTGACTTGAAATTAAACAACAATAACAGCAATAACTAAATATTCAGTTTATTTCACGGTCCTTTATTCTGCCTAAAGCATAGAGTTAGGAATTTAGAAAAGATACTTAATGAAAAACAAGAAATTGTTTTCAATTTCATGTGTGTGTTTACATTTCTACTTTATAAAATGAACTTATAAAAGTGAGCTTTGAAATTTTGAGGTCATTTGTTCTTTTATTTTGTATTTTTATGTATATATTTGTCTACTTTCTCTACAGTATAGCCTTAGATTTGGTGAGTAATACTAAGGAGCAAGTATAAGTTTATTTACAATTTGCATATTAAGATTAAAAATCTATAAACATTCCAGAGATTAGCAATATTTTACATCACTTGGAGAGTAAAATTTGTAAATTTGGATGAACAGTGTAAAGCACATTTAGTTTTGTATACATGTTTTTCTTATAAAATTACTTGGAGTGAATGATTTTTCTCAGTATTTTGTTCTGGAAGATATGCCCTGTTAATACATATTTATTTTTTTCCTCTAGTCAAAGTTATAATACTTTCTAAAATGTGTTACCATCCTAAGTGATATTTTAGTTTCTTGAAGAGCTTGATAGTAATAAACCTAAAATGATATTTAAGTTGTGATTTCTTCATTCTTCCTATAGTAGAGAAAAGTAAGTCTTTATCAGCTTTCTCAAGGGAAGAGATTTTTGCATTTCAATGGGTTTCTGTCATGTTCAGTCCACAAAGTAAGCAGTGAGTTATTACTGATATAAGAGATACAGGTTACTGTATCTCTAGAGAATATACAATTGTTTGTATTTTCATTTTCCATTTATATAGATTTTCAGTATATCTTATCTTTGTATAAAAAGAAGGAAGAAGTTAGCAAAGGGACACTCATTTTATCACTACTATAATAACAGATAACACCGAGGCACTGTCTGCCAGAGAATGTTTCAAAGTAACCATTGTGTCTTCAAAGTAACTATATGGCATACACTTTTAGTAACCCCAGTTTCTAATTGGAAACACAAAATCTAAGTGGCTTTCCAGGATCTTAGTAGTATCCATTTAATTTAAGAGAGTGATTCATATCTAGATTATTTTTCAACTCCAATTTCCTACCTTCTATGTAAATCTGCCTTTACTAGAGCTCTTAGCTGTAGAAATTTTTATTTTGCTTCTATTCTATCAATTGATTATCATAGGAATGTACATCCTAAGACTTTCCCAATTCTCAAAGTCTGAAAATATTTTGTTGAACAACAAAAGTGATGAAAGACAGCTTGTGCTATACTTTGAAGATGTGCCAAGTAATTTAAAGCCATAGACTTTTGGAAGCTATTGTTCAAACTTATAGTTATCCTAAGATACTGAAGAGTATCATTCAGAGGGATAAAAAGATAAATTAGTAATGCTGTTGCCTCAAAGAAGCCTTCATGCTGGTTAATCTGATTTGACGTGGTAAATCTCATGTAGTATATGAAATCATTTTGTGGATAGGGGTTTCAACTCTTTGTTCATAACCACACTTATTTCTTCCTATTCCATAGAAAAGTCTTAATCTGAAGGAAAAGTTTCAAATAAATATATCCCTACTGTGTAGAATACATTAAAAAAAACAAGCTTTGTTATTATAGTATCATTTTTCCTCATACCTGTTAGGAAGTTTAACATCTTCCTTACTCTTTAATACTTTAGGGTATTTGTGTTTTGGTTATATACTGCCTTTGTTTCTACTTTTAATTGGTATACTTGGCATGTAGATTACCAAAGACCTGAGATCAGCTTTAGTTCACTGAACACATCCACCAGGAAGTGAGATTCTCATATATATATTTACTGCCTGGTAATTTGTACCTGACTGCTCCCTGGCAGAGTTTGTACACACTCTGTTCAGTTTCCATACTTAACGTGTAGCACCCAGGTCAGCACTTGCTGACATAATCTGACTAATTCAATTGAATTCTATTCAATGAAAATATATTGAATATAAAAACTAATTTAATATTCAGTCTCTGAAATCAAGTTTTGGCTCTATCATTTACTAGATGTGTATCACAGAGTCAATTACTAGCTTTTGTGTGTGGTTTGATCATCTCTAAACAACAGCAGCATCTGCAGCAAAACCATAGAAAATGTTAGCATTACTCATGCATTCAGAATTTAAGAAAAAATTAAAAGATTAATAGCTTATCTAAAAAAATCAACAATGATGTAAAAATCTGGAAGCCTGTACAGCAAATGAGAGCTATAGATTCAACCATAGTGTAGAGATTTGTCTTAGATGTATTGTGTATGCCTCTGTGGGAACTTTTAAGCCTGAAATTACAAGAGTACAGAGTTCAGATGAGGAAGTACTGGATCCAAACATAGAAGTTTTGTTTGTAAAAATATCCTAGATAAGCTTGTTTTGATCAAGATATTTACTAATAAATAAATTAATTAAAGAACTAGAATAACAAGTCAAGTCATGTTGTTCTAGAAAACAGTTGAGATAACTGGGTATTGATGCAGGGAAAGGCATCATGATAGCCTTTTTCTTATGCAGGCTGACCTCTGTTGCCTCAAGTTACTTTTAATAAACTCAAATTGTAAGGTGCCTAACTGGCGTGGCAACACTATGTACAGTGCATATACTGCTCAGCTCATGGCAAGAGTAAATTCTCGCAAGTTCTGAATCTTGACAATATCAGAACATCACAAGAATCACAGAAAGGGCTCTTATATTTCTTTTACAGCCAAGGGCCAATTAGTGTGTTGCTGAGTTTTAAATAGTTTTGATATCTATTCTACAATATTGAAAAAGGGGGGAAATCTATGATTTGTCCCTTGGCTGATAAGTATTCTAGGTTAAAACCCCCCCAGAAAATATGTTTCATAAGGATGATAAAAAGTAAGAAAGTTAAATTTGTAATATTCCTTTGGCTTTTCAAAGGCAAATTGCTGAAACATATTGAGGTCTTGAAAATACTGTCAGAATCTTATTTAATCTGGGAAAGATATAAATTTTGTATACTTTATCAAATTAACAGAAAATCAATGTTATATTGTGAGCACATGAACACATGACCATATCTTTTCTTTACAGAATATTCTGAGGAGCTGGGTACCAATGACACACATTGATGATCCATTCTACTCAGAAGGCTGAGATCTGAGGATCATGATTCCAAGCCAGTCAGGGAAGGAAAGTCTTTGAGATTCTCTTCTCCACTAAAAAGTACCTAAAAGACCAGAAGTGGATCTGTGGTTCAAGTGGTAGAGCAGAAGGATTTCAGGGAAAGCAACAAAGTCCTGAGTTCAAGACCAAAACAAAACCAAACAAAACAAAATAATCTGAGTAGATGTAAGCGTAGAGATTTAAGTCACTAAGCCATAGAACTCACTTGTAGCATGTGGAAAGCAAAGTGATATTTAAGTGAGGGTGGCTTAGACTCCTTCTCAAGTGTAATTAGGAGTAAACTTCTAATGAATCAACTTTTCCATACAGCTCTTATTATTTTTGAAGGCTATTCTGAATTAATTCAGTGAGTTTCCTTTAGGAAACTGAATGTCATACATATTAGAAGTTATTAGTTGCATGCATGAATCCACAATCACACCTGCAAATGAGGAAAGAATCTATAGCAATAGGAAGCATTTCTAAAACATGAACATTCATGCAGTGTGTATTGCCAGAAATACCATAATAAAAATAGTTTGTAAAGTGTTCAGAATTTTAAAAAAAAACTGCTTTTATTCTCCAGATGTCAGAACTCAGCCATTTGGGCTAAAACATATAATAGACCTGCAGTTCAAAATTTAGAAGTCACTATGCACATGTTTATTTCAGGAAAGCCAGTTTTACTTGTGTTGGAGAAACATTGCTGCCTTTTGAAGTGTTTTTATGGGTAAAGGAAAGTCCAATGGAGCCTCAACCCCATCTCTGCAAAAAGGAGAAGGGTTACTTGATGCTGGTTTCCAGACTCCTATCTTCATGCTCTCACTTTCAGTTATGACTTCATTGAAAAGTTTGAGTGTATTCAGTAAACATAACTAAATTTATTTGAAATATGCTATTAGGACATCATTGATTGTTGTCATATGAATTACAAATCCATCGTAAAGAGTATTTTCAATTGAAAGTACTAGAGATACTGAAGAGTGTTCAATATTGAGAACTTGAACTAAGTATATGTTAATAATGTTGTGATTCATATTGCATAAATATTTTATGGATACTTGAAGACAAAAAGCACTTTTATTGTTCCCTCATAGTCAGTACACAAATTTGCCTTTACCTCTTCTTTACTCTGTGAACAACTGTAACTGGAAATTAAGGATTTGTAAATTGAGGCTTACTCAGAAAGAAACAGAAACACAGTTAACACTACAGAAACACTGAAAGTTAATTTTCTTCTCTCCTAATAACATTGGTTTCTTCTCTCTAGATTTAGAGCTTAAATTACCGGTTTGTTTCCCACTCATACATCGATGTCATTGATACTCATTAGTGTTATAAACATCGGGGGATGGGGCAAAGCAGTGGCATCGCTTTAGATCCAGGCAGGTTTTTGAAAGACTGATTAACCCAATAAATAGGTGACAAAGAGGAGGGTGCCATGGAAATGGATGTTTCATTCAGATTTATACTTTTTATTTCAATAGATCGCCTTGCTATCTCAGGAAGATTTACTAATTAAAATGAGACCTATTTCTTCCCTTTAATTCCTTAGGAATTTTAAAACAGATTTTGTGTAGGTGAAATTTGTTTTTAACCAAGTTTAATTAAGATACAAATTTAGTGATGCTTTTCTGTAGGTAAAAGTTTCTAAACTTAATTTGCTTATTTCAGTATTTTAATAAGCTTTTATTAGTTAAATGGCAGAATTTCATTGTTGTATGTCCCAATTCTTACCTAGTGTAATAGGTTATCAATTCAGTGATGCTCTGATATGACTAAAAAAAACAATGCAACTACTAAAATATTTGTTAAGACTTCAAAACAATAGAGTAGGATATAAGAATGACAATCAACTTTAAAGTACATATATTTTCAAGAACTATTCTTAGGCACTTTCTTCTAAAGACATTAGATATGATGTGTTCAATAAAGCAAAAGAGGAAAATGCAGTGCTCCTAGTTTAAATAATATGGAGAAAAAGATAAATAGTCATAAGACACATAATATAACATGGTATATAGTATTAGAAGGCAAATACAGGATACCCTGCAGATATTTATTTGGAGATTTAAATTAATTCTGTGGGTAAAGAGTGAAAAGGCAGTTTCCTAAAGGAAATTATTTTGGGCTAGGAAATATGGATTAAATAGGAAACATCAACAAAGGTTAGGTATGTTCTAATAAAGAAATAAGTGAGAAATAGTATTTTACTAAGGAAACACATGTTTTTCTAATGAAAATTACTGAATCAGAGCACAATCTACATGAAAAAGAACAAACTTTGCATTTGAAGTTTCAGATTACTTGGTAAACTGTGTCTATGCCTAGGTATCTGTTTAAAAATATGCAATACATTCTTGCATCTTTAACTTACACTTTACTTTTGAACACAGAAATGAATTGGCAAACATATGCAACTTACAACTGAAGAAATGACTAATCTTCAGTTAAAGTTTATGGCTCTTATATACCAGTCTTTTGGATATTATGACATAGAAGACTCAATAGTATTGAAAATATTAAGGAAAACAGCTGTTCAGAACTTTGACCAAGCCATCACAAAAGAATAGCAACAAAAAAAGTCATATCTCATTCTACCAACAAATCAAGTATTCTCTATATTAATGTCAGCATACCTTGTTACCTGGAATTTGGTAAGTGAAGACCAGTCCATACAGTACCACAATTAGCCAACTCTTATTGTCTATTATCAGTTCTGTGTGATTGGATCCACTGAATCATCAAACTGGAGCATATCCATCATGGAGTTCTATTTTAAAATTTTCTATATTGCAATTAGCTACATAGAGCTGCTAAGGAGCAAAGAAAGCATAAAAACAGATGGCCCTGAATCCTATGCTGCCTGTTTCTGCTGCTTCGCTACCTCTCCAACACAAATGAGTCCTTGTGGGGAGTTTTCCATGACCAGTTAACTGAGTAAGTAATGTTTAATTGTGATTTATTATAGTCTCCCCCAAGATGCATTGGCACTACCTATGAGTAGATACATGTGGAAAAAAAGAATCGTTGTATAAGTGCAGTGTTAAAAAGAGTCTATGAGATGTAAAGAAGCAGAAAGAAAATATGTTGTCCTTGCTTTCAAGGAACACACAAGTTACAATTCAAGCTGTCAGCCTGCAAACTGTGAGCATACACTTTCATCATTGACATCTTCAAACCCATTGCTGGTACACTGAACACATTGTGGTAGGTTACAATGTTAGAGGACAAAGAAAAAGATTATGATTATTTTCTTAGCTAGAGATAGGGAGGGAAAGTACACTAAAGGCAAGGTAGATAAAAGAAAGTGATGAAGAATAATATGAAAACTTGGAGATTTGAACAAGATATGACACATTTCTACCTTTGTTTCTGAGTACTCTTGTCTGTGAAATTAAGAAAGAGCATATGCAGAAGATTCATGTACTGGCAGTGCAGGAGACAGTCCTCTAACAGAAATTGATCCTAAGTAAGCTTTAGGACCACAGAGAACTCAGGCAGAGAGGAAAAAAAGGAAAAAAAGGATGAATACCAGCGCAAAAATAGAGCGTGGAGCTCCACCACAGAGCAGTGGGGAGACAAAGGCTCTTCTGAATCAGAGCAGAGAAAGTGCTCCACAGCAGTGCAGACCCGCCAGCTGCAGACAGAGCCACACAGAGCCTGCGAGAGCCCAGAGCTGACACCCCACAGAACCTGAGAATCCAGCAATTTGTGAGTAGCTCCGAGGAGAAGTTTCCAATTCTGCTCCAGGAAGGGCGTTGGGAGGGAGCCCCTCCCTCTCCAGCTGAAAGCAGTGCCATCTTAACTGCTGGCAACCACCCAGGCCAAAGCAATTGGAGCCTGAAAGGTGTTGCTGACAGCGCCATCTTTCTAAGTGGCAAGGGATTTCCCAGAGATCCCTAAGCCAGAAATCCAGTCCCAGCACTGCTGAAGTCCGTCCCTCTGCGCCGCCCTCAGACCTGGTAAACAAAGCCGCTCATGGATCTTTCAGCTTTGTTTTACCAAACAAGCAATCTCATCTGAAAAACCGCAAAGCCAAATCACAAAAAAAAAAGACTTTGTGAAGTGTTTAGATCCCGAATTTAGTGGAGACACAAGTTTCCTACCCTCTCTCCCACCAAAAAAAAAAAAAAAAACAACTGAAGAATACCCTTTTTTTTAATCTTTTTTTTACCCCATTTCATTTGCAGTTTTAAATGTTCTTATTTTTCTCTTTACCATTTAACCTACACCTTTTTTTAATGTTATGATTCATTCCTTTTTTTTTCTTTTTTTCTCCTCTATTTTCCCGCAATCCTGCTGTCATGGTGGTCCTTCTTAGAAACACAGTGACAGCTCTGGGTACAGTCTGAACAAAAACAATATCCATATTGATACAGTCACCTGCTTTTTAAACTCTGGGTTCTCAACCCTAGTATCTCTTGGGTAAGAACTCAGAACAGTGAGGAATCTCCCCCCACCTTTTTTCTTTCTTTTTTTCATTCTTTTTCATTTTGTGTGTGTATGTATGTGTGTGTTCTGTTTTCTTTTATTTTGTTGTTGTTTTGTTTCTTTTTTCTTTCTTAAATTGGTATCATTGAAATCTCCTATATCAACTTCTCTCTTTCCTTTATATATTCTTCTTATTACTCTTCTTATTTTGATAAGTTTTATCTAAGTTCCTCTAAACTTTCTACACAAATACTCTACCTGTCTATCACCTTAGTCAGTGATCCTTACACAATACCCCTTTTCATTACTATACTATTCTTACACTCCTGTATTATTCTTTTCCTACCTCCATTCTTGTCTTTCATATTATTTTTCTATCTCTGGTCCTCTGTTCTTCCTTCAACTCTTATAATGCATGGATCTACATTTGATGGTTGTTGACAATGCTGTGTATCTAGGTGTTCAATTATACTCTAGATCCAGAGGGACTTAAATACAATAGAGATTGGATTGAGGGGCTTATTGTTTTGGTCATAAATTGGTCATCTGTGATTGTATTAGATTTGTATGTAAGCGTACAAAATGAAAGAGAGTGTTATTACCAATCTAAAAGAGCTAATATCTAATGTCAGCTAACTAAAAAGGTCTAGCTTGGTTATATCTGAAAAATTATAATCTTGTTTAGTATTAATCTTGCTCCCATTTTCAAATGGGCAGAACAAGAAACGCAAGAAAAATGTCAAATCAAGGAATAGCATATCCCACCCAACATAAACAGGCAATGGAGCAGTCAGTGGCAAATCTAGAGGAGAGCCTTCCAAGTGCTATAAAAATGCAATTGATAAACATCATTAATGAAAAATGTGAAAACATAAAGAAAGAGATAAGGGAGGAAGCCACAGCTAAACAAGAGGAAACCACAAACAAGGTGATATGTGAAAAAGTGGAGACAATAAAGGAGGCCATAATAAAAGTTTTTCAAAGAAAAATGGACGAAATCATAGAATCCACAAAGAAAAAGGTGACTGAACTCCAACAAATGTCCAAAGAGAATAAAGCTGCTGAGCTAACCACTCAAATGGAAATCAAGGAGCTAAAGAAATCCATACATGATCTAAAACAAGAGATGCAAGGCATCAAAAATGAGCAATTAGAAGCAAGGGAGATGAAGAATAAAGTAGATAGCTTAGATAGCAGGTTAGACAATGCAGAAGAGAGAATTTCCGGGGTTGAAGATAATTTAGTTGGTATAGAAAAAGAACAGAAAATAAGTCAATTCAACTCTAGGAAATATGAGAAAACGCTACAGGAGGGCCAAGGTACAATTAGGAAGACTAATTTAAGGCTAATTGGTATTGAGGAGGGTCTAGAGAAAGGGGTCAATGGTATTGGAAATATACTTCAGGGAATCATCTCAGAGAACTTCCCAAATATCCAGAAGGGCAGGCCCATCCAGATACAAGAAGCTTTTAGAACCCCAAACAGACCTGACCAGAAAAGGACATGCCACCGCCACATTATAATCTGAACTGGATCGATAGAAGCCAAAAATAGGATACTAAAAGCAGTCAGGGAGAAGAGAACAATCACCTATAAAGACAAACCAACCAGAATAACCCCTGAATTCTCAGCAGAGACCATGCAAGCAAGAAGAGATTGGAACGATATATACCATGCCCTGAAATCAAATAACTACCAGCCAAGAATACTGTACTCAGCTAAGCTCTCATTCATAACTGAGGGAACAATAAAAACATTCCATTCCAAGGAAAAGCTTCAACATTATGTAGCAACAAAACCAACACTACAGAAAATCCTTGAAGATGTTCTACACATAGAAAACCAACACAAATGTAATACAGAGAAAGACATGGCACCTAAAACTCATAACATCTAAGTACCACAAAAACTATCAAGACACAGGCCCTAATGAAAGCTTGTAAAAATGGCAGGAACTAATAAATATTTCTCAATCCTGACTCTCAATATCAATGGACTTAACTCTCTAATTAAATGACATAGATTATCTAGTTCGATAAAAAAATAGGATCCATCATTCTGCTGTCTTCAAGAGACACATCTTACCCAAAAAACAAACACCTTTTGAAAATGAGAGGTTGCAATAAACTCTATCAAGCTAATGGCCCCCATAAACAGGCTGGAGTTGCCATCCTCATATCAGATAAAATAGACTTCAAACCAAAATTAGTGAGAAAAGACAAAGAAGATTACAACATACTACTAAAGGGATCTTTCCTCCAGGAGGACAGAACCATCCTAAATATCTACACACCAAATCCCGGAGCTCCGAACTTCATCAAGCAAACTTTACTTTCACTGAAACCATAGATAGATCGAAACACAGTGATTGTTGGTGACTTTAACACACCACTCTCACCTTTGGACAGATCAACAAGGCAAAAACTCAACAGAGAAACCTTAGAATTGAACAACTATATAGACCAACTAGATCTAACAGACATCTGCAGAATATTCCACCCAGCAACAATACAATATATGTTTTTCTCAGTAGCACACGGAACATTTCGAAAATAGACCACATTTTAGGCCATAAAACAAACCTGGACAGATTCAGAAACACGGAAATTATTCCCTGCACTCTCTCAGACCACAAGGATATCAAATTGGAACTGAACACACAACTCCACCAACGAAAACCCTGTAACTCATGGAGATTGAACAACACATTGTTGAATCACCAATGGGTCATCGAAGAGATCAGAACAGAAATCCAACAGTTTATGAAATTTAACAAAAAGGAGCACACAAAATACCAGCTCCTTTGGGACACGGCCAAGGCAGTACTCAGAGGAAAATTTATATCTCTGAGTGCCTACAATAACAAATTGGAAAAATCGCAAACCAACAATTTAATGTGTCACCTTAACCTCCTGGAAAAAGAGCAACAAACCAACCCTAATCCCAGTAGAAGGAAGCAAATTGTTAAAATCAAAGCAGAATTAAATGAATTGGAGATCTTCACCAAAGATACAACAGACAAAGGTCTCATATCTAAAAAATATCAACAGCTCAAAAAATTGAATGAATCCAAAACTAATCTCCAAAGTAACAACCATCACATTAAAAGATGGGACAAAGATTTAAAGAGAGTCTTCTCTGAAGAAGAAACAAAAATGGCCTATAGACACATGAAGAAATGCTCAATATCTCTGGTCATAAAAGAAATGCAAATCAAAACAACTCTAAGATTCCACCTCACTCCAGTTAGAATGGCCAGGATCAAGAAAACTAATAACAGTTGCTGGATGCGATGTGACCAGGAAGGATCACTACTACACCGTTGGTAGGGGTGCAAACTCATTCAACCACTATGGAAAGCAGTATGGCAGTGCTTCAAAAGAGCTCCCTTATGACCCAGCAATTCCACTACTTGGCATTTACCCAATTATCCAGAAACAAGGACATACTAAATCCACCAGCACAACAATGTTCATTGCAGCACTATTTACCATAGCAAAGCTATGGAACCAACCTAGATGTCCCTCAGTTGATGAGAGGATCAACAAGATGTGGTATTTGTACACAATGGAATTCTATGCTGCTGTCAGAAAGAATGACATTGCCCCACTTGTTAGGAAATGGAAAGACTTAGAAAAGATCATATTAAGTGAAGTAAGCCAGACTCAAAGGAACTTAGGCTCAGTGGTTTCCCTCAATTCTCATAATCAGTAGAAACCTTGGGCTCTCCTAGCAGAGATTTGCAATAGAGCAAAACCTGATACAAAAGGCGATATAGTAGGACGCTGAATGAAAGGATCTTTAGGATATAGAAACATGAGCCATATAATGAATGATTGTTGTTCTTAAGGTACTATGTTATCTCTCATCTCTTTTGCTGTCCCTTGGTTATCTCATATTGTTACAGTATCTCACTTTGTTACCTGATAAGATGGATATATTTGTTTTTGGTTATTTGAAATTGGATAGGGAATGGGGGAAAAGAAGATGACGGGTGGAGGTGAGGGGGAGGGAAATGGGGACCAAGACATGTGAAAGGGTGTCAATGTATGGGAATTAATGCATCATCTATCAGGCAAATAGAATGTAACCCTTCTATTAATTACAATAAAAATATATGAAAAAAAGAAAGAGCATATGCATTTTGAGTTGCATGGCTACACATTATCATCAATGGTCAATAATACCAACAAAAGAAGTTTAATGCCATTTAATTTAACATCCTCCAAATAATTTATGATTTCATGCAGATTATGTATAATATGGTTACTTTCTTTTCTTAGTTTTTAAAAAGTGAAAAAAAATGCCAGGCAATGGTGACTAATATTGTAATCTTAGGTACTCAGGAATCTGATATCTGAAAATCAGGGCTCAAAGCTAGCCTAGATAGGAAAGTCTGTGAGACTCTTTACTTCACTGAACTTTCAAAAAACCTGAGACTAGTAGTACTCTAGTCTTCAGCAAAATGGTTTAGAGGTAGTGCCCTTGACCTGTGTTCAAGTCTCAGAATGGGCACAAACACACACACACATGAACACACTGTCACTCATACAATGGAAATAATAACAATTGTGCACTTTTTCAAATGAAGAAGTGAATCTCTAAAGTTGTGCAATATAACAATTCAAATCATTATGATGCCTGAGCTAATTATTTTTATATGTATTTGTAACAGAATTCTTTGGAAAAGCTGTGAAAATTTTATAATCCAGGTTGAAAGTATATACTAAATGGCAAATACAGGATTCTACTCAGGTTACTAAATCATTGTAGGTGTATTATGAACAAGGAATTAAAAATTATCATTTTGTATAAGCTTTCCTTTGGAGACACCATAGATAAATGTTTATTATAACTTATAGTTTCATCACAAATATTCTTAGAATATTAATGAGGAATACTAATTTAAAATGTATGTTTATAATAATAGTATTGTGTATAACAAGTAATAAGTTTTTGGATTTTTGTTTCAGGAAAACCTACATTATATGCTATTTACTTTTCTGTGTTTTGTAACTATGAATTCTTAAATTGCAATGCTACATGAAAATTATTCTTACATTTATTTACTAGAAGACAAGTAAAGCATGTAGAACCAGTCCAAAGACTCAGTCATTTATTTGACTACAGATTCAAAAATACTGCAAATATTTTCTGAAATTTTTGACTTTGATTTTTATTTCTTTAGGTAGTTCTCTATTACTGAGATTATAAAACTATAGCAGCCATCTGATTACAATTTTAGTATTTCGTAGTCTCTATTAAACCAATCCCTTCCATGTTTCTTTGGCACACTATCAATCACTTTTATGCCTACATAAGATATTATTAAACATTTGCAACTTTGGCAATTTCACAAATATCAAACTGATTTTTGTTTGAGTTTTGTAAGCACTGTTGAAGATAGGAATTTATCCAATTTGGTTTGACTTTTCTTAAACACTTTTATCAAAATTGACTGGGTATATTTACTCACTTCTCTGAAATTTCTCTTTGTAAAATTAATCTTATAATTGCTAGAAATTTATTTTCTCAGCATAATGCTAATTATTACTTTGAAGTCTTCAAATTTCTGTATTAGTTCCTTTTTCTCGCTGTATTTGGACACGAAGTTTTGAGTATTCTAAGCTGTGGAAGATTTTACTATGTCTCAATACTTCCAACTATATTTACTGTTGCACTATGAATTTCAGTATTTGAATTTTAACTTATCACTTACCATTCTCAATTTATATTTTTAGATAATGTTCCAAGTCCATATTATTGTGTTATGTTCTGAAGATAACTGCACAAGAATTTTATGAATAATACATTGTTAATATTTACCATATGAACAATATGAATTAAAATCATGAACACTGAAACAAAATTTAAATAACAGAATACCTAGAAAATGGAACTATATTTCTCATAATTATTACTACTTCAATACATCTATTTTTATGCTTATTCTACAACAACAAAAATTCAAACAACCTTTTAATTTACTTTAATTCAAATATCACTTGAAGTTATGTTCATGTCTTCACTTGCCAAGGTTTGCATATATGACATTATACACAATTTATGTATGTAACTTATAATTTTCTCCCCGACTGTAGTTTCTAGGTCATTATTTCTAACACTAATTATATATATATTCATTTTATATTTAAGAATTCTATATTATCTTCCCTAATAACTTATTTTAAATATTTAATCACGATTTTTGTCAAAAAGCACATTCTCTGGCATTAAAATTGTTTTCTAGTATTTCTGTTTTTAATTGTTTTAGATTTTCAAGTATACTAAAGATTTTATAAATCTGTATATGGCCTCACATGTTTTTAACATTACACAGAAATTTGAATTATGATTTTATGATTTAAATACTGTACTGCTAATGTTCATGATGATGTGAGAAAAACTGAATGGAAAGCACCAATTAAAAATTCATGAAAAACTATCAAAAATCAAGTTGTGAATATGAAAATGACTTAAAAATTCTTTCACCAATTAGCTTTACATGTAATTTTATATACAGGAGTTGGTTATAAAAATACTATAATTATATAAAAATAAAATACATAAGTGAGCAAAAAATGTGTTGGATTTTCTGAATATAGTGGACTCTAGTTTAAATAGTAGTCCATTTTTATGTACCCAGTAACCCTAGTCAATAGTGTGATTTATAACTTTTCATTGATTGATTGATTGATTGATTGTGGGTCATGGGACTTGAACTTGGCCTGTGTCCTGTCACTGAGTTCTTCAGCTCAAGGCAACCACCCTACCTTTGACCAAGCCCCACTTCCCACTTTCTAGAGTTTAACTGGAGATAAGAATCTCAGGTCCTTTGAGGCTATTGCAAAAGGAATTGCTTTCCTAATTGTTGCCTCATTCCTCTCATTGTTGGCATATAGGAAGGCAGTTGATTTTTGAGGGTTAATTTTATACCCTGCTACCTTGCCGAAGTTTTGAATCAGCTCAAGCAGCTTGGGAGTGGAGTCTACAGAGTTCTACAGAATCATGTCATCTGCAAAGAGGGAAAGTTTCACTTCCTCTTTCCGTATTTGGATTCCCTTTATGCTTGCTTCTTGCCTTATTGCTCTGGTTAGGGATTCTAATAGTATGTAAAAGAGGAGTTGAGAAAGTGGGCATCCTCATCTCATTCCTGATTTTAGAGGGAATGGCTTTAGCTTTTCTCCCGTAAGTATAATGCTAGCTGTGGGTTTGTCATTCACAGCATTTATTATACTGGGGAATGTTTAATGGATTCCTAGTTTGTCCAGAGCTTTTAGCATAAAGGGCTGTTGAATCTTGCCAAATGCCTCTTCTGCATCTATTGAGAAAATCATGTGATTGTTGTCCTTGCTCCTGCTGATGTGTTGAATTATATTAATTGATTTGCTTATGCTGAACCAGCTTTGCATCCCTGTGATGAATCCTGTTTGATCATAGTTTATGATTTTTTTTGGATGAGTTGCTAAAGACGGTTGGCTAGTATTTAACTTAACTAAGAATGTAAAGGACCTTTTTGACAAAAACTTTAAAACCCTGAAAAGGAAATTAAAGCATTACTGAGGAAATGGAAAAACCTTCCCATGCTCCTGAATTGGAAGAGTTAACATCGTGAAAATGGCCATCTTACCAAGGGCTAGCTACAAATTCAACGCAATCCAATCAATATCCCAATGTCATTCTTTAAAAAAATATATGAGGCAATCCAAAATTTCATATGGAATAAGAAAAGACCCCATATAGCAAAAACACTTCTTAGCAGAAAGAACAGCGCAGGAGGAATTTCAAAAGCAAACTTTAGACTCTGTTACAGAGCTATAGTGACCAAAACAGCTTGGTACTGGCACGAAAACAGGCCTGAAGATCAGTAGAATAGAACTGAGGAGCAAGATATTAAACCACAGACCTATGGCCACCCAACATTTGATAAAGGAGCAAAAAAAAAATAGAATGGAAGAAAGATAGCCTCTTCAACAAGTGGTGCTCGCAGAACTGGTTAAGCACCTGCAGAAAACTAAATTTGGATCCTTCTTTGTCACCCTGAACTAGGATTAACTCCAAATGGATCAAAGACCTCAAGGTAAAAGCAGATACAGTGAAAACTTTACAAGAAGGAATAGGAGATGCACTAGTTCTCCTTGGCAGACCTCAAAACTTTCTTAATAAGGACCAAGAAACAAAACAAATCAAAGAAAGTCTGGATAAGTGGGACTGCATTAAACTACAGAGCTTATGTAGGGCATGGACATAGCTAGCAAATTACCTAGAAACCATACAGAGTGGGAGAAGATCTTCACTAACCATACAACCTACAAAGGCCTCAAATCTAAAATATATCAATAGGTCAAAAATTTGAATCACTCCTCAACTAATCTCCAAAGAAACAAACATCACATTAAAAGATGGGCCAAATACTTAAAAAGAGTCTTCTCTGAAGAAGAAATAAGAATGGCCTATAGACACATGAAGACATGCTCCACATCTCTGGCCATAAAAGAAATGCAAATCAAAAAACTCTGAGGTTCCACCTCACTCCAATTAGAAGGGCCAGGATCAAGAAATCTAATAACAACAGATGCTGGATGGGACGTGGCCAGGAGGGATCCCTACTACACTGTTGGTGGGAGTGCAAACTCCTTCAACCATTATGGAAAGCAGTAGGGCAATTCCTCAAAAGACTAAACATAGAACTCCCCTATGACCCAGCAATTCCACTACTTGGCATTTACCCAATAGTCCAGAAACCAGGACAGACTAAATCCACTAGCACAATGATGTTCATTGCAGCACTATTTACCATAGCAAAGATATGGAACCAACCCAGATGTCCCTCAGTGAATGAATAGATCAACAAGACATTGTATTTATACACAATGGAATTCTATGCTAATGTCAGAAAGAAGGACATCACCCCATTTGTAAGGAAATGGAAAGACTTAGAAAAAATCATATTAAGTGAAGTAAGCCAGACTCAATGGAACATAGGCTCAATGGTTTCCCTCATTTGTCATAATCAGTAGAAACCTTGGGCTCTCCTTGCAGAGATTTACAAGAGAACAAAACCTAAATATGTAAGGCCAGATAATATGATGCTAAATGAAAGGACTTCCAGGATATAGAAACTAAAGCCATCTAATGAGTGATTGTTGTCCTTAATGTACTATGTTATCTCTCATCTCTTTTACTTTCCCTTGGTTATACCATATGATTACAGTATTTCACCTTGTTATCAGATATATTGGATATATGCTTGATTGGTTATTTCAAATTGGATAGGGAAGGGGGGAAAACAACATGAGTGGAGGGGTAAGGGGGGAGGGAAATGGGGACCATGACATGATAAAGGGTATCAATGTATGTGAAGTAATGCACCTTCTATCTAGTGCATTTAATGTAACCCTTATATTAATTACAATAAAATATATGAAAAAAATAAATAGGAAGAAGGAAAAAAAGAAAGAAAGAAAGAAAGAAAGAAAGAAAGAAAGAAAGAAAGAAAGAAAGAAAGAACCTCAGGTTCTTTTGTACCCCTGCTGGCTTTGAACCTTGATCCTCAGATCTGTCTCCTCAGTACCTAGGATTAAAGGCATGAGCTGGGAACCAGTGTCATTTTATAAATGATTAGATAGGTATGCCCTCTTGGGAAGAGAACAAATTGAGGCACCAATTGAAATTTGAAACAGAAAATGAAACATTAAAAAAGCATAAGTCAGATCTTCTCCCATTCTGCAGGCTTCCTCATTAATTTACTTGCTATGTCCTTTACCATATAGAAGCTCTGCAGTTTAATGCAGTCCCACTTATCCAACCTTTCTCTGATTTGTTGTGTTTCTTAGTAGTTATTGAGAAAGTTTTGACCTGCGCCAAGGAGGCCTAGTGTGTCTCCTATTCCTTCCTGTAAAGTTTTCAGTGTGTCGGCTTTTACCTCAAGGTCTTTGATCCATTTGGAGTTAATTCTAGTGCAGGGTGACAAAGAAGGATCCAAGTTTAGTTTTCTGCAGGTGCTTAACCAGTTCTGCCAGCACCACTTGTTGAAGAGGCTGTCTTTCTTCCATTCTATTTTTTTTGGTTCCCTTGTCAAAGATTAGGTGGCTATAGGTCTGTAGTTTAATATCTGGGTTCTCAGTTCATATCTTTTGCTGTCCCTTAGTTATCTCATATTGTTACAGTATTTCACTTTGTTATCTGATATATTGGATATATGTGTATTTCTTTATTTGTAATTGGATAGGGAAGAGGAGAAACAAGATGAGAGGTGGGGGGGGGGAGGGAAATGGGGCCAAGGAATGAGAAAGGGTATCAATGTATGTGAAGTAATGCAGCTTCTATCTGGCAAATATAATGTAATCCTTCTATCAATTACAATAAAAATATATGAAAAAAACATAAATAATTCTTATAATACTCCAACTGATAAACAATTGTGAAACTGAATGAGCAACAGTAACGGAGATTGGGATGAATAGGACAGACAGATCTAAGAGGATTCTGAAAAGACAAGAATGCTTATGTGTATGTGTGTCATGGGCAAAAGAAAGAAAAACAGATTTAAGAATAATATTCTAGATAACCCCCTAAAAATATATATGAGAATATGATAATAAAATTTTGTATAATTGAAGAAAGAATAAAAAACAATCCAATGTATGACACTTATTATGTTAAAAACAATCAAATGTATGACATTTATTATATTAAAAATAATCAAATGTATGACATTTATTATATTAATGCTTGTGTAAATATGAGCATGTGCTGTCATACATTGTTACATAATGTGTTGGTTAAAGGACTATTTTGCATCTCCATTTATCTTTTACATTAAAAAGGAACCTTGCAAAAATCCTAAATTTACTGAGGAGAATATTTTCTGAACACAGCACATCTGTGTAATGCTTTAATAACTATCTACACATGAATCTAATCTTTCATATATGCTTCAGTTTGTTTAATCTGGAAATAAATTCTGTATGGTCTTGCAGCCTCTACAGTTACATAATCAAAATGATTTCAACAAGCCCTGCCAATTCTTAAGAATGATAAAATAATGAAATAAAAACCAAATAACACAAGAATATTATTATTGTTATTATTATTATTTTAACAAGTGAGGACTGTTTATTGAGGAACAACAAGGGGCACAGACCTTCCCACGGGATTGGAGTTGTGCTACGGACTGGACTTGGGGGTAGGCTTATAAATAGGGCTTAACAAGGAAGCAAAAAGAAAAAAAAATTGGCCTAGTGGTAGAGTGCTTACCTAGCATGCATGAAGTCCTGGGTTTGATTCTTTAGTACCACATACATAGAAAAAAGCCAGAAGTGGTGCTGTGGCTTAAGTGGTAGAGCTCTAGCACTGAGAAAGCCAAGTACTGAAGCCCTGAGTTCATGCCAGGTCTGGCACCAAAAAAAAAAAAAGGAATTGCAAAGAAGTCTTATTTTCTAATCATTTTCTTAAATTTTTGCATTGTGTTAACACTTTTGTTCAAATTTTAGAATGAACATATTTTTAAAATCTCATTTTAAAGACCAAAGCCTTGTTTTGGGGGAGCTGGACCTTTATTGAGCTGAAAGGATGAGTGTTTGTTTTGTTTAGCAGTCATTTTTGTCCCCGCATTGTATTGTGTCATATTAATCAACACCATATTCTTTCAGCTGGGCCATTGTCCATTGTTTCCTCTTTATCAGTACAACTACCAGGGCTCTCATCTATGCTGAGGATTTCCCAGTCCTTTGATGAAAATATAGTACAATTTAGTCACTATGCACATATACACATTCGGCTGAAAGATTTATGGATTTCTTTAGGGTTGAACTTACTCATCACTATTTGACTGGTTCACGTAACAATAGGAACCTATTTATCTCATAGTGTGTCTGCCACTGTAAAGCCATGTACATTTGGCCCAAACAGTAAGTTTTAAAGGCTAAATAATGGATACTAATTTGTGATTAAACAATTAATGTGGCAAGGAGAGAACATATTTCATTGAATAGAAAATAAGAACTCAGGTGGTAGTCCTGTTTTATAAAGATGGTTTGAATGGCTGTGAGAAGAGAATTCCCACAAGTCAACTTTGAGAAAAATCTTTTCTCTAACTTTAAGGCAGCATTTTTACAATAGTGACACCTTAAGGCATAGTCATTTATTTCATACACTTCATGTTTTGGTAGTTCCAACATATGAATTCTTACTTCTGTTTGGAAGGTATTAATGACACCAATTACATATACAAAGGAAATTCATTTTGTTTTATTGTTTATGCATCTTGTATAGCACTGGCATATTTTCATGTTTATAACATTCATTTTGGTTAAATTCACACTTTGCTATGCTTTCCTAAACACTCCCTTTTCACCACTTAATTGATTTTGGTGGGTTTCATAGATATTCAACTACTGTCTCTTTTCTCCTCCAACCACCCATTGGTACTCTCCATTTAAGGTCATATTGCATTGTTATTATTGCTTTTCTCTTGAGTAAAGAAAAATAATTTGGTCATGATAGCTGTATTTTCCCTTGAATTTAAGACTTTTCAAGGAATTGCCCTATTTTTGGCTACTGTAATACTGAATTACAGTAAACTTTTATATAGCAGATTGATATTCTTAATTATCTCCAAAATGTTCCTGTAATTTTAATTTCTTTATATAAAGATGCTGTTTAGACAGACTTATAGGGAAAAAGAAAATAAGGAAGAACCACGTTCATATTTTATTTTGTTTTCCATTTTGAGAATAAAATTAAATTTAAACATGTTTTTGTAAAATTCATTGCTTCATAATTTTCTCCCAGGGCTTTAACTTTGGCTGAGAACTTTGAATATAACATGGGAGGTAATTACTCTAATGAAAAATAATACAAAAATCAAATATTAATATTAAAAATGCTCAGTTGCTGATATTTCTGTATCTACAAATAAAGATAACATGAGTAAAATATGTGATTGGTTCATCTCAGATTCTTTGATCACACATGGTTAAGTGTGACGAAATATGAAAACAGAAAAGTAAAAATTGAGGACAATTTTTCTTTAAGCATGTTAAGTATTGTTGTGATGTATTATTGCAGTGTCTTGAAATATTTAATAATAGTAGCTGCATTTAATTCATTGTTTAGAAAACAGAATTGCCAACAAAACATGCTAATAGTATATTCTAAAATATGCAAAAATGCTATTCTTTTAAAATTTTTATTTTTTATTTTACCTTTTATTGTCGGGGTAAATTTTTATTTTTATGGTGAGAGTGGTTACAATGTCATAAGTAAGGCAATGAGTACATTTCTTTTAAAACACTGTTACCTCTTCTCTCCTTTTCTCCCCCTCTGATTCCCGTCCTATACAAGTTTTTTTTTTCTATTCAACATCCTTTTTTTTTAAATTGTAATTAGTAAAAGGGTTACATGATATTTGCCAGATATAAGGTGCATTAATTCACGTACATTGATACCCTTTCACATGTCTTGGTACCCATTTCCCTCCCCCCCCACTTCCCCCACCCGTCTTGGTTTTCCCCCCTTCCCTATCCAATTTCAAATAACCAAATACAAATAAATTCAATATATCAGATAATAAAGTGAGATACTATAACAATATGAGATAACCAAGGGACAGCAAAGGAGATGAGAGACAACATAGTACATTAAGGACAACAATCATTCGTTATATGGCTTTTGTTTCGATATCCTGGAGGTCCTTTCAATTAGCTTCATACTATATGGCCTTATGTATCAAGATTTTGCTCTATTGCAGATCTCTGCTAGTAGAGGCCAATGGTTTCCCTCATCCGTCATAATCAGTAGAAACCGTCCTACACAAGTTGTAAAGTGTATTTCCAACACAGTGTTTAGTGTGTATCACTGTTGTTGTGGTTCACTTTTGTCTCACTGTTTCTGTGGTTCCTCTTCCCTTCCCCAAATAATACAAATATACATGCAAGACTGGTACCTAAATTAGAAACAGTGACCTTGGGGGGAATAAACCAGAGAAGAAAAGAAAGCAAAGACAAAAGAAATAACTGTAAACAGTACCTCCTACCCCCCAAAAAAGGAAAAGGTAAAAAAAAACCCAAACATCCTTGTTTTCATATGGATATCATTTAGATTATCAGCAGCATTTTATATGGTTATTTGTACATTGCTATTGGGCTATTGTGAATCTCTGCTAGGACTATACTAGGCATATTCTAATTGTTACAAATGAAGGAACCATTAAGTCTATGTTTCTAATTTTTTTTATCAATAATGTGACTTGAACTCTGGGTTTGGGCGCTGTCCCTGAGCTCTTCAGCTCAAGGCTATGCCCTACTCCTGGAGCCTCAGCACCATTTTCCGTTTTCTGGTGATTAATTGGAGATGAGTCTCACGGGCTTCGTTGTGCCTGGGCTGGCTTTGAACCGTGATCCTTAGATCTCAGCCTCCTGAATAGCTAGGATTACAAGTGTGAGCCACTGTGCCCAGCAAGTCTATGTTTCTTTAAGTCTGACTTAATATGATTTTTTCCCACAAGTTTTTCCATTTTCTAATGAATGGGACTATGTCCTTCTTTCTAATGTAGAATCCAATGGTGTGAGTGTGTGTGTGTGTGTGTGTGTGTGTGTGTGTCTGTGTGTGTGTGTGTGTGTGTGCAGGTCTTCTTGTCCATTCATCTACTGAGGAGCATCTGTATTGATCCTATATATAAGCTTTGGTTAAAAAAAAATCCTGCAATTAACATAATTGTGTTGGTAGCTTTAATGTGACCTTATTTGTGATCATCAGTAAATGCCCAGAAGTGAGATTTCTGGGTCATAGTGGAGGTCTATGTTTAATCTTTGGAGGTACTTCCATACTGCTTTCCAGAATGACTGAATAGGTTTTACATTCTCACCAAAAGTGTAATAGTGTTCCCTTTTGGCCACATCCCTGGCAGCATGTTTCTATTAGATTTCTTAATAATGGCTATTGTAATTGGGTTGAGGTGGAATTTCAATTTTGGGGATTCAAGCCCCCAATCCTGGGGCTTGAAATCAGGACCTGGGCACTGTCCTTGGCTTTTTCAAGGCTAGTCTTCTACCAATTGTACCATAGCACCACTTCTATTTTTTTCTGTGTATGTGGTATCGAGGAATCAAACCCAGGGCTTTGTGGATTCTAGGCAAGCACTCTACCACTAGGCCACATTCATGACTCTCAATGGTGATTTTGACTTTCAATTTTTTTTTTCTTGCCAGTCCTGGGCTTGAGCTCAGGGCCTGAGCACTGTCCTTGGACTTTCTCAAGGCTAGAGTTCTACCACTTGAGCCTCAGCACCACTTCCTACTTTTTTCTATGTATGTGGTACCAAAGAATTGAACCCAGGTCTTCATGCATGCTAGGCAAGCACTCTACCACTAGGCCAAACTCCTGGCCCTTGTTTTGATTCTTTTTTAATTTTACTGTTTTCAATTATTTTATCTTCCTTTCTTTGGTTTAATACCTGATGTCACTGTTATATATATTTTTTCCTGTACACTTTGTCATGTATGTAAGTTTATCTAAATTGCAAAAGGGAAAAGGAATCTCAGAAACAATGGGACAAAGAGTGAACCAACACAATAGTGATAGTCACTAGATACTATTTTGGAAATGAACTTCACAATTTGGTGGGGAGGGAGTAGGGAGAAGTTGGAGAAAATGAGGGAGTGGTGATACCATATTTCTTTTATGATCAGAGATGTTGAGCATTTCTTTCTGTGTCTATTGGCCATTCTTATTTCGTCTCCAGGGAAGTCTCTTTTTCTTTATCTTACTCATTAATGAAATGGTTGTTTATTTGAGGATTTGTTTTGGGGAGGTATAATTTTTTTGAGTTCTTAGGTAATTCTTTTTATATGAGACCCATGTCTGTCCTCTCTCAATTTACGGGCTTTCTATTTAATTTGCTATGTCCTTTTCCATACAATTCTCTGCAGGCCAATGCAATCCTCTTTATTCATCTTTTCTTTGATTTGTTGTGCGTCTGGATCCTTATTAGGAAATTTCATACTGTTCCAAGGAACATTACTGCTTCCCTTATCCATTCCTGTAAACGATTCAGGGTATCTGCTCTTACCTCGAGGTCTTTGACTGATTTGGATTTGATTCTGGTGCAAGATGATGAAGATGTTTCTTCACATGTATCACATGTATAGCCAATTCTACCAGCATCATTTGTTAAAGAGCCTGTATTTCTTCCACCTGACATTATTGACTCCCTTCTCAAAGATTAGGTGACCATATAGGACTGTGGGATCATTTCTGGATCTTCAATTATATTTCATTGGTCCTTAGGCTATCTAGGGTTATCTATAATTCCATATGAATAAAAATTACTATTCTATTTTAAAAACTCAGGTTAAAAATGTGTAGTGTCTCTATAAGTTTGTATGATATAACAATGTCAATTATGGGTTTTAGAGATAATCTAAGTATTTACACTTTATTGTAATTTTTAATTAAATTGTCAATTAATGTAATTACTTAAAATATATTTGTATTTGATTTGTTCTTGGTTGTTCTTTATTGGTAAGAAATTTGTTTTGATATTTTAATAAAGGATATTATTTTCAATGTTCTATCCGTGTCCTGAATGTGAATGTCTGTGTGTAAAGAGAGAGGGATGTATGGCGTGGAAAATATGTGACTTGATGATTTAATAGATAAGCATTATTCAAATAATGAAAACAGAACAAAATTATCTAATATACTTCTAAAATATAGACAGTAAGCAACTAAATTGAGTTGGCTGATAACTAGTAAGTTTTGTTTCATGTTTGGTGACTAAAATGAAATGATAACCTATCCTGGATAATTTATCTTAAACATTCCAATTCAATGTAAGCATTTGAGACTAGAGTTTGAATGCAGATGTGGAACTAGATACTCATTTAGAAAACTAAGTCATGGAAAAATACAAACAGACATTTAAGGACCCTGAGTGAATTTACTGTGATATAGGAAGAAATCTCTGAAATGAAATTTCAGATAAAAAAGTCAGAAAGAGTATTGGAAGTAACTGAAAAGACGAAAAATAAAGCCAAACAACATGGTTTTAGAAGTCGAGAGAATCTGGATTTTTTCTGAGTATTGTTTTTCTTTCTATAGTTTGCAATTTTGCTTTCTTTTTTAGTAGGCTGTGAATAAATGAAAAAATTGGCTATTGTCTTCTCTCATGCCTTCCAAGAATTACTTGCAACTACAATCAGACTTTGCCAATCAAAATGCAGCTGCTCATAGCAAATTCTCCATATCAGAATTGCTAACTGTAAATCTTTGCTGCTCTGCAAGCCTATTCTTTCTAGCCATCCAAAGTGCCTTTAAATAATTACCCATCCTCTCCACTCTTGCACTATTATTAATCCAGAATCACTTAATATTTTATTTTTACAAACTATTAAGAGTATATTTATAAATAAACTTAGAAGTAGAAACATTTTATTTCTTCTCTCTATTTATCTATTATCTATCTGTCTGTGTTCATATATTTACTCATTACATTATCAAGGACACACACTGATTCTGTGTCCATGGCAAAGTTGTATCACTTTTGAGGTATAAGTTAGATATTATCTTCCTTTATGTTCTCACACATTAGATAGGGAGCTATTGTCTTTGGTGTATCTATATATTTATTCAATATGATACCATGAATTTACCAAAAGTTAAGAATTGAATCATTAAGCTAAAAGCATTTATTCATTATCAAAATTATGCTATCAGTGTACACAGGAACCTTTCCAAAGTTTTAGATAATATTGCCAATGATGGTTATTTGAAGGAATTATAGTGCATTGATCAAGACTTTCAATCTGTCGTTGTGTTTGGCTATTTGACAGAATTAGTGATGCTATACAGCTTTTTTTTCTTTCTATTCTATATGCAGTGTGTGTGTGTGCGGGGTGGGGGGTGCACCACTGCTGGAGCTTGAACTCATGGCTTGAGCACTGTTCCTTAGCTGTGTTGCTCAAGGCCAACACTTGAATCACACATGTATTTCTCAATTTTTGATGATTATTTGGAAATAAGACTCTCATGAGCTTTCATGTCCTCAATGGATTTGAACCACAATCCTCTGAGCTTAGCTACCTGAATAGCTTGGAATACAGATGTGAGCCTACACAATTTTGATGCACTTTAAAATGAAATAAGTCTCAAGTTTTATATGAGTTTAATTTTAAAGATGGATGTTTGAAGGAAGCTCTACAGTGGAATTATGGGAATGAAATAATAAGATAATTAGATATTGCCTGTGTGCATATGTCCATGTGTTCTTCACAAGTGTTGCTTCTGAAATATAGGCTCTTAATGAAATTCTTAGCTCAGACCACAATAACTTCATTGACAAATTGAGGCTGTTAGAGAGACATAAGCATAGCCATTATAAGAAGCTGATGATTAACTGTAACTTCTGATGAATACATAGTAGCTATTTATCGTGGTGCTTGAAGATGATTATATACTCAGCCTATTGTAGATCCTTCAGTAGAAATTAGATGAATGGCTTTCTTGTTAAGAATTTTAAAGGGGAATAATATTGACTATATTTGTAAAGCTAGAAGCCAAACAAAATTTTTATATTATTCAAATACAGAACAAAAGGGATATTTTTAAGTGCATTGCCTCTCTAAGTAAACGTGTAAACTTTAAAATAAATCTATTTTCATGATGGCCACATTCAGATTTTTATACCATTATAGATTTCTGGCATATACAACATAAATCACCAAAAATCTCTCAGATACATTATTAAATGACCAAACATACACATATCTACAAAATGAATTTCCATTTTTATTTTTTAAGGTGATAGTTGATTCATGTTTCCTTTCCTAAGAAGCTTTTCTTAATGTAAAACTTAAAAGGAAATTTGAATTTTGTGTAGTCTCATCATTGACAGAAATAAGCAAAATGATATAAATATTTGCTTTGTGTGTGTGTTTGTGTGTGTGTGTGTGTGTGTGTGTGTGTGTGTGTGTGTGTGTGTGTGCACCCCCATCGGTGCAAGCTACAGATTGATGCATCATTGACATTTCTTTGTAAAAAGGAAGAGTAAAACTTTGATAAGTACTTGGGCAGTAAACATTGCTATGGCTTGAAGCCTACCCAGGCAAAAAAGTAGTGAGGGCACTGCATCTCAACAAATGAGCTAATTTTGGTGTTTCCTGCAGATACTCTGAGCTACATGGGAGGCATAATTAAAATGGTCATGATTTAAGGCCAGCTCTAAACAAAAATGTGAGATCTTATCTAAAAAATTAGGTAAAGCACAAAAGGGCTGAAGACTTGACAGAAATGATACATAGCCTACCGAGCAAGTGTGAGACTATGAGTTCAATCTTTAGTACCACAAAAATTAAAGTACAATCTACTAACTCAACCTACTAAGAAATTATTGTTTATATTTATATGCTTTGTTCTCTCTTTTGATGATAGAATCCTGATGATTAAGAAATGTCAGTACGTATCAAAGCTCTAATTAAATAAGTTAGGAAAAGCAAACAAGTATAACCACATTGAACCCTAAGCAAAAATAAGATACATATTAACAAATAGCAATTTTAAAATATTCATCTTTGATGTCTTCCCTTGCATTCAATTGGAAATCCCATTTGTTCTGACCTTTTACCTGTAAGAGACTGATGCATAACCTTTGCCTGTAATCCTAGCTACTCAAGAGCTGAGATCTGAGGGTCAAGGTTTCAAGCCAGACTTGGAACATAAGGATCTGAGACTCTTATCTCCAATTAACCTCCAGAAAATAGGAAATGGGGCTTTGATCAAGGGTAGGGCTATATAGCCTTGAGCTGTAGAGCTCAGGGACAACACCAGGGTCAAGTTCAAGTCTCATGACCCCCCACCAAAAGAGAAAAAAAGGTCAATTTTCAGACATGCTCTTGAGATGACACTTATATTGAAGCACCAGTAGTGTTTGTTGCTCAAGGTCTGAATGATACATCTGTGTTAGGGAGAAGTTATGGGTCCACATCCACACAGCTGTCTACTGACAAGCCAGCTAAGGCCCTTCTTTCCTTGTCCTTTCTAGAATAATTCTCAGTTTTTATATCTCTCATTCTTTCACTGACATTTAATGTATTTGAAGTAGTCCTGTTTAGTGATTGCTTGAATTTCTAAACTACTCATGTTTAGGGGAAGCTTGAATTCTATCTCCCGAAACAACAATGTTTGAATACATGACTTTTACAACTTCACATTTAGTTGCAAAAAAACAAAATATATGATCACTAAATTTCCAATACTTGGGCAAGCCAATGTGGCAACTCCTACAGAGTTGTGGATGTATAAAGTGCCTGGTTATAAGGCACTGATTTCTCTAACTAAACATGTAGATACAAAAGGAAAATATTAAACCTTTAATTTATTAAGTAAGAAATTATCTTTTTGTGTTATTAAAATAAACAATTAAAAAGGGAGAATTTGGGACTAGGAGTTTGGCCTCGTGGTAGAACGCTTGCCTAGCATGCAGAAAGACCTGGGTATAATTCTTCAATACCACATATAGAATAAAGCAGGAAGTGGTGCTGAGGCTCAAGTGATAGAGCTCTGGCCTTGAGAAAGTCCAAGGACTGTGCTCAGGCACTGAGTTCAAGCCTAGGACTGACCAAAAGGACTGTAGAAAAAGATTTTCTTCCTTTGTAAGGTAAAATCATGCGAATTGCTTCCATACTTACTACATTTTAGATTTCATAAATAGTCAGTATGCTCAAGTATAAAGAGAAAAAGTAATTCTTAGGAGAGAGATCAAATTCCATCATTAGATAGAAACAACACAGGAAGTTTATTGTGTTTACAAACAAAACAGAAAATTGATCTACTTCTCAGTATTATTTTTGCTAAATTGTGTGGAACTTAATTGCTGTAACAGTAGGCAGGCTGTGTACTCTTCTTTATATTCTCACTAATGAGTAATATTTAAATCGCAGAAATAGTTTGTGTCATTTTCTAACCTACTTTTCCAGCAGTATTGCAATTAGAACACATACTGTTGAATCGGGTTGTTAATTACATAGTTGGTCTTTCCCCAGTGAGTTCCTTAGAAGCAAACACCACTGTATTTCTTTTGCCAGTCCTGGGTCTAGAACTCAGGGCCTGAGCACTGTCCTTGGGCTTTCTCAAGGCTAGAACTCTACCACTTGAGCTACAGCACCACTTCTGAATTTTTTTTCTTTGTATGTGGTATCAAGGAATCGAACTCAGGCCTTCATGCATGGTAGGCAAGCACTCTACCAGTAAGCCAAAATCCCGGCCCCTGTATGATTTTTGAGCAGATGCTTCAGTTACAATATTATTTCACTTTTTCCCCCAGGCCTGACTGTTTTTGAGGGCTATGAAACAGCTTTTCATACAAGGTAAAAGCAGCCTCTTGTTCTAAGAGTATGAAAATCTTCTTGTTTTAATTCTTATTTTCTCACCATCGGTATGGTTGGTTCATTAAATGCAATTCAGAATCATTTCACTGCAGCTAGGGGACTCCAGAAGGACCCGACAGGTGAATGAAAAGTTGTCTCTTCAACTAAGTTCTGTTCAAGATTGGCTAATAGAAGGGCAGAACCTGGAAATGAATACCATAACTGAGAGCAATGTGCCAAACAAATAGAAAAATATAATAAGTTCTTGAAAAATGCAACAGAATAAGCTGGAGTACTTAAGGGGTGTCTAGACAAATAGAAGCCAGTAGTAATAAATCTATAATGAAAGGCTCTTAAGAATTACAGTTTTGCTTTGCATAATAGATAAGTGGAAAGCTTGTTTTTAAATTGAGAAAGAATTCTAATAAGTTACTGCAGAAAAATAATTGTTAAGAAATAGTAATAAAATATATTTCATTCTACATTAGAAGTAAGAGTAAAGCTGAATGGTGATATCTGACTTCAAGTGGAGCAAAGACATGAAAATAATTATAATAGGTTTGTGCATTGATTTCAATGATTAATGAGACACCTGTTGCACCCACCAATAATCCTAGATACTTAGTTCAAAGCCAGCCTGGGGATGACAACTGTGAGATTCATATGTGCAACTAACTTTCAAAAAGCACAAAGTGGATCCATGGCTCAAGTGGTAGAGCCTAAGTTTGAGCAAAAGAAATCAGGGACAGATCCCAATATGTGAATTGCATTTATTATTTTTTTATATTTTGTATTGTAATTAATAGAAGGGTTACATTATACTCACCAGATAGAAGGTGCATTACTTCACATATATTGATACCCTTTCTCATGTCTTGGTCCCCTTTTCCCTCCCCCACCCCCACACTCATCTTGTATTCCTCCCTTCCCTATCCTATTTCAAATAACCAAATGCACATATATACAATATATCAGATAACAAGCTGAAATATTGTAACAATATGAGATAACCAATGGACAGCAAAAGAGATGAGAGGCAACATAGTACATTAAGGACAACAATCACTCTTTATATGGCTTTTGTTTCTGTATCCTGGAGGTCCTTTCATTTAGCATCATACTGTATGGCCTTATGTATCTAGGTTTTGCTCTATTGTAAATCTCTGCTAGGAGAGCCCAAGGTTTCTACTGATTATGACAAATGAGAGAAACTATTGAGCCTATGTTCCTTTGAGTCTGGCTTACTTCACTTAATATGATGTTTTCTGTCTTTCCATTTCCTTAAAAATGGGGTTATATCCTTTCTGACAGCAGCCTAGAATTCCATTGTGTATAAATACAACATCTTGTTGATCCACTAACCAACTGAGGGGCATCTGGGTTGGTTCCATATCTTTGTTATGGTAAATAGTGCTGCAACGAACATTGTGCTAGTGAATTTAGTCTGTCCTGGTTTCTGGACCATTGGGTAAATGCCAAGTAGTGGAATTGCTGGGTCATAGGGGCGTTCTATGTTTAGTCTTTTGAGGAACCACCAGACTGCTTTCCATAATGGTTGAATGAGTTTGCACTCCCATCAACAGTGTAGTAGGGATCCCTCCTGGCCACATCCCCTCCAGCATCTGTTGTTATTAGATTTCTTGATCATGTCATTCTAACTGGAGTGAAGCGGAATCTTAGAGTTGTTTTGATTTGCATTTCTTTTATGGCCAGAGCTGTCATTGATTATTTATATATATAAAAATAAGCTGTCTTCAAGAGAAAGCATTTCAGTTTGATTAATTTCAATGTTTTGTAATGAAACTTTTTATTTAAAAATTTTATCACAGGAGAGGCTGGGAGTTTGGCCTAGTGGTACAGTGCCATATACATAGAAAAAGATGTAAGTGGTGCTGTGGTTCAAGTGGTAGGATTCTACCCTTGAGAAAATCCTTGACATGCTCAAGCCCTGAGCTCAAGCCCAGGGCTGGCAAAATTTTAAAAAACATTACAGAGGGGATTTCGTCTTCCATATGGAACAGAGACAAGTGCACTGCCTAGGAAGCCTGCCTACCACAAGCTGAGAATCACCAGCGAGCTTTTAAGCCTCAGAAGAAGAGTTCCATGTTGGACTAAGTCATACTGAAATGATTCCCCCAACAAGTTGACTTCTGAAGTTCAAACAGTGAATGGAATTCTTGTTTCCCTCCATACTTAACCTTTACACATGAGACA
The DNA here is from genome assembly GCF_031878675.1 of Megascapheus bottae. NCBI lineage: Eukaryota > Metazoa > Chordata > Mammalia > Rodentia > Geomyidae > Megascapheus > Megascapheus bottae. Next base: position 35,541,210 of record NC_143514.1, on the reverse strand, counting down.
TCAACATTCAGGTATGAACTGAAGCCCTACTTACAGATACCCATTTATCCTTGTCAATGGAAGGACACATGTACATATACAGAGCCTGTTTTGAGTCTCAGCTACTTGTTGACCACCAGCTGGGGACTGAGCTGATTGCAATCATTCAATCCTGAATGGATGAACTTGGCAGCCTATTTGTATTTGGTACTGAAAGGAGACTTCTGTCATCACTAGAAGCTGGGGCTATTTTGCTACAACACTTGACTTAAATCAGTGACACTAAAGCTAATCAGACATTTCCAAAGAACAGTAAAATGGGGTGCCATTTTTGACAACTCAGAAACACTGAGTGATATAATTCTGTACAGAATTTGTAAATACCTGGTATTTCTTTTTTGCTTCTGTCCTCATCCTCTGTACCCAAGACTGTTTCAACATTACTTCATGTTGTGGTGGAATCCTAATGCTCCTCTGAGGGACCCAGGGCACAGAGGACTGCATTCTATGAACCTCTGCTGTACTGACAAAGCCAGGGACAGCTAGGTCAGGAAGGGTGTGCCTGGCTGGGGCTTTTGGCTGAGCCTGTGGGGAATCTATGCACAGTTTCACAGAGAAATTCTGTCAATTTGGTCTGCAGAAGAGATCCAATTAATGAGTCCTTTTTAGGAGACTAATGTGATCCCAATGTTAAAACTAGAATACCAACTTATTTAGGGAGTCAAATTCTCATCAAGAATTATTTGTTTTGAGCTGGGTGCTGATGGCATATCTGTAATTCTAGCTACCCAGATGCCTTAGAGAAACCTAGAGGAGAGAGGTTCTTTTTTACCCATTTATGGTTAATCGCATGTGGTTACTGTGTCTGACTTTGTATCTGGTACCCTGTGAATACACTTACTTGTTTATTTGAAGTAGGGAAGGGATGTGGGAAAACAATATTATTGGGAAGGAGTGAAGGGAGATAAAGGAGTCAAAGACATGAGAATGATTATCAAGATTGAAAAATAATGTACCTATTACCTGACAAATGTAACTGTAACCACTCTATACATTGCCCCAATAATAAAACACAATAAAAAAGTTATCATGAGGTATAAATCTATATACTGTCATGAGATTTATTAGTAAACAAGTCTGCTAACATAATATGTTGGCTTAAAATATTCACAATATACATTTTTTCTTTCTATAATTTTTATTTTCATTAATAGAAGGGTTACATTATATTCACCAGATAGAAGGTACCTTACTTCACAAACATTGATACCCTTTCTCATGTCTTGGTCCCAATTTCCCTCCCCCCACTCCTGTCCCTCATCTTGCACAATACACATTTGATAAGCTATAAACTCAAGAAAGTTGATCATTTTTTTCCCAGTCCTGGGAAATGCACTCAGGGCACTGTCCTAGGGCTTTCTCAAGGCTAGCACTATACCATATGAGCCACAGCTCTTCTGGCTTTTGCTGTGTATGGGTACTGAGGAATGGAATCCGGGGCTTCCTGCATGTTAGGAGAACATTTTAACACTAGGCCATGCTCCTGGTCCCAATTCGTTGATAGTTTTTTTAAAGTATTTTTTTCATATATTTTTTATTGTAATTAGTAGAAGGGTTACATTATATTCACCAGATAGAAGGTACATTACTTCACATACATTGATACCCTTTCTCATGTCTTGGTCCCCATTTCCCTCCCAACCACCCCCACCCTCATCTTGTTTTCCCCCCTTTCCTGTCCAATTTCAAATAACCATATACGTATATATCCAATATATCACATAACAAAGTGAAATACTGTAACAATATGAGATAACCAAGGGACAGCAAAAGAGCTGAGAGATAACAGAACATTAAGGACAACAATCATTCATTATATGGCTTTTGTTTCTACATCCTAGAGGTCCTTTCATTTAGCTTCATACTGTATGGCCTTATGTATCTAGGTTTTGCTCTATTGCAAATCTCTGCTAGAAGAGTCCAAGGTTCCTACTGATTATGGCAAATGAGGGAAACGATTGAGCCTATGTTCCTTTGAGTCTGGCTTACTTTACTTAATATGATTTTTTCTAAGTCTTTCCTTACAAATAGGGAGATGTCGTTCTTTCTGACAGCAGCATAGAAAAAAAGTATTTTTTTAAATTTTATTTTAGTGTTGGGATAATGATTAGAGGGATTACAGTCACATTAATCAAGTAATGGATAGGTTAAATCTTGAATCTTAATACCTCTTCTTATGTTTTTGTCCCCCTTTCCATCCTCCCACCCCTCCCAACCATCTTATTTCCCACTTCCCTTCCCTATTTAAAATAAACCAATAAATGTATTTTTCAGTTTAGTTTTAGTCTAATGCCTCCAGTAATAAGAGAGATTGTGATTTAGGTTTTATTCCTTCTTTTAGTCCTAAGGAAAAAAGAAACAAATGGACCTAGTCAGAAAAGAGTCAGACATGATTAAAAATGTTCTCCTTTATTCACCTTGGTACATTATGTTGAATGATGTTTCTTTTATATCTAAACTTTGTAGAATCATCTCAAATAGTTTTATTTATTTATGAATAGGTTAATCTGGAAGGTGGGATACAGAAATAGCCAAAATTCATTAAATTAGGCATTAAGTTGTAAAACCAGTACATGTTTAATTACACATTAATCACAAACTATATTTCAGCCTCTAGATCAAACCTACCTTTACTAATACTCTTAACAGTGCTATAATCTGAGAAAACTCTGTGTTCATGAAGAATACCAAGAGAATATGGGCCTGAATGCCTTAATATTTTGAATTTAGCTGTGTATTTACCTTTGGGATAATGTATATGGGATTCAATAGTGTTAATTTTTCAGGATTCAACATAAATAAATTAGAAAACAAAAAAAAGAATGTCTGGAAAATAAAATGTACAAAAAAAGGTGAGAATATAAGTATTTACCTGGCTCATTTGATTCCTCAGATTGCTATATATGATTATAATAAACTTGGCTTACAACAGTTTAATTTTATTATAATTTAGATTGGCAAGATTTCAAGCTAAAGGTATTAGCAAGCAGTGCCATACTCCTATATGGTTAAGAAAAAGGCATTCTTTACTTTGATTGTTGAGCAACTAATCATTTTATCTCTGTAGGTACTGGGCTTACAAAAGCCAAACTCCTTCTTTTAACACAATTTTATAGCTTTGTGTTTTGTTTGATTAAAGGCTCATACCACATCCAGATTGTTTTCATTTTCAGTATTCTGTGGTGGGTTAGTTCTGCAAAGAATATTTCAAAATAGTATAACACTTTGGTTTCCAGATGGACATGAATTGGGTGATGATGTTCATACAAATATTTGAGGTGTTATTGAAATAGTCAAGTGCTGAGAATGTGGCTTAGTGGTATAGTGTCTAGCATACATGAAGCCCTAGGTTTGATTCCTCAGTACTACATAAACATAAAAAGCCAGAAATGGCACTATGGTTCAAGTGGTAGAATACTAGCCTTGAGCACACAGAGGTTAAGGGACAGAGTCTAGGTCCTGAGCTGGAGTCCAAGGATTGGCAAAAAAAAAAAAAAAGAAATGCTCATTTGTACTATGCAATACATGTATTTTATACTATATAAAAACTAGAACACTTCATGCATATATACATATATAAATACTATATATATAGATGAAGATAGATTCATAGAGTATAGATAGATTTTACTATAAGAACATTTTATTCATAAGTTCTGACTTTTTAGTTTTTTTTTAAATAGGCATATGGGAAATTTATTAACCTTCCACAAAATATAGAAAAATTCAAGGGAAACAGAATTAACACAGAGAGAACAACATAGAATCCATAGCAATAAGTAGTAAGCAAATCAAATTTTCTTCTTGATGTAATAACCAACTGGGACAGACTCTGGTCGTTGTAGGAATGAGAGAGCCCTTTGATTCTTGCTTTGAGCCTATCATTACAGTATAACTTTGACAATAAACTTCCAGGGAACAATAACAAATCTCCAGGCTTCCCCAGAGTCTTCCTTGGCCACATTCCAGGGTATATAATATATATTGGTAGCAGTCCAGAGTGTTACTTCAAAGATTCTTGTACTTTTTCCTGCCCCTACAGCAATTTTGTAAAAATCTATAAGAGGAAATTGTCCTTATTAAGTTTTTAGATGACACATATTAGAAGTAGGTGGTCATTTTATCAGCTACTAAAATTAAAGTATAATATAATTCTAGTTGCCTAGAATGATGGGCATAGTATCTTGGATTTGTTTTAAAATAAATTAGTTGTATAAGTATAGCCAGATGTCTATCTGGCTAGCTAGCAGTTTATATTTCAGAAAAGAAAAATGCACATTTGCATTCATGTATACGAATAGAGTTTATTGATTGGTATTTTTAGTAGAAGCCAATAACGTGCTATAGATATTAAAACAGTAAATTACCTATGAACTTAAGGAATTTCTCTTAAAGGAAATGAAGTTGCAGGAGTTGACATCCATAAAGAGTTTTGTTTTTCAGTAGATAACACACAAAAGATCTATTATATCATCAATTCATTTCCTGTCCTAATACACTCAGCAATGACAGGATTTGGATTATGGGATGAAAAAGGTATTATCCACAATTTTGTTATTTTGCATTTTTAGAGTTTATCTACTGTGCTATCTGTACAACAGATGGTAAAATATTTAATAATCTTTATAATTTAATAAACTTTATTAATTGTATAATTTTCATTTTTGAGATTCTGTAAAAATTTAATAAATGTAAAAAATAAATTACTGATTCCTGTGAGCAAACAAATATCTGACATTTCTGACAGATATTTTTGGATTACATGCAAATCCTAGATTCCAATACTTCAACAAATAAAATGAAATTCTCTTCTGATGTTATTTCTTGTCCTGACTCTTAGATAAGACATCAAATATTTTGTCAAAAATTATATCACAAGAGACTAAAACAGCTGTTATTTATGCCGTACTAATCAAAAAGGCTAGTGTCAACGTGTGAGGTTCAAGTCCAAGCAACAGAGGAGGCCTCCCCAAAGCTTGCTTCTCATAGCAGAGGGAAGAGAGATTAGGAAAGCAGCTGTTCTAGTCAGAGACAGAGATGGTTTCTGGACTTCTCTGTGTGTTAATAGAGATTGTGAATCCAACCTACTCAGTATGAGTCACTACATAAACACAATCACTAGTAGAATCACATATAAATCTCCTCTCCAACTTACTACAGGAAAAATACAAAAGAGGGTAGATAGTAGATATTTAATTGGGGTTATAAGCACTACCTCTTGTAAGAAAACTCAGTATACAAAAATGCAAATAAATGGAACACAGAATAGAGATGAGAGAATCTTACATATGTAATCACAGTATTTTTTTAATAGTGAAGATCATATAGTAACATAGTTACTATGTTCAATTTAAAAAGCTAATGTAAAAATGAAGGAGAAAATTTTCCAGTTTGAGATATTTACAAAGGAGTTGCTTCATAAAATAAGGTTAAGAAGAAATCAGCAAAATCTCAATGAAAAGACCTTGGGTAGAAAGTATAAGACAAACGAGTTGAAAACTGTCACTAAATGTTTTGTGGGTAGTAATGGAAAACATAATTAAATATAGTGGTGTGATGGAGAAAAACAGTATTACTTGTATTGTGCCACCAGAGGCAATGTTAAAAATGTATGATAGAATGGAAAAGGATCTGTATAAATGTAAGATGATACAATCCTAGGAGAAGGAACCATGGGCAATCTCAAAGAAAATATATGAACATGAATTCTGATTCCTAAATAAATATAGTATCAAGAAGGAAGAACTGAGAATGGAAGACTATATAAAATCAATGTTAATAAATTCTTTAATAAAAAAATTAACACCAAAAAAAGTGTAAAGTAGATTTAGAAGAAAAGTCACTACTACACTTAGGCAAAGGTAGGAAAATGACTTCATGATGGATATTTTCGGTCTTAATACACCTTGTATTAAAAAGGAAAAAAAAACACCAAACAAGTAACACATTATTTTTTCATTTATTTTTATTGTAATTATTAGAAGGCTTAAATTACACGCACCAGATAGAAGGTGCATTACTTCACATACATTGATACCCTTTCTCATGTTTTGGTCCCCATTTCCCTGCCCCCAACCCCATCCCTCATCTTGTTTTCCCTCTTCCCTATCCTATTTCAAATAACCAAATACACATATATAAAATATATCAGGTAACCAGGTGAAATACTGTAACAATATGAGCTAACCAATGGACAGCAAAAGAGATGAGAGATAACATAGTACATTAAGGACAACAATCACTCATTATATGGCTTTTGTTTCTGTATCCTGGAGGCCCTTTCATTTAGCATCATACTATCTGGCCTTATATATCTAGGTTTTGCTCTATTGTAAATCTCTGCTAGGAGAGCCCAAGGTTTCTACTGATTATGACAAATGAGGAAAACCATTGAGCCTATGTTCCTTTGAGTCTGGCTTACTTCACTTAATATGATTTTTTCTAAGTCTTTCCATTTCCTTACAAATGGGGTGATGTCCTTCTTTCTGACATTAGCATAGAATTCCATTGTGTATAAATACAACATCTTGTTGATCCACTAACCAACTGAGGGGCATCTGGGTTGGTTCCATATCTTTGCTATGGTAAATAGTGCTGCAATGAACATCATTGTGCTGGTGGATTTAGTATGTCCTTGTTTCTGGATGATTGGGTAAATGCCAAGTAGTGGAATTGCTGGGTCATAGGGTAGTTCTATGTTCAGTCTTTTGAGGAATTGCCCTACTGCTTTCCATAGTGATTGAAGGAGTTTACACTCCAACCAACAATGTAGTAGTGATCCCTCCTGGCTACATCCTCTCCAGCATCTGTTGTTATTAGATTTCTTGATCCTGGCCATTCTAACTGGAGTGTGGTGAAATCTTAGAGTTGTTTTGATTTGCTTTGCTTTTATGGGCAGAGATGTCTTTCTGTGTTTATAGGCTACTCCTAGTTTTTCTTCAGCGAAGACTCTCTTTAAGTCTTTGGCCCATTTTTTAATGGGATGGTTGTTCCTTTGGAGATTAGTTTTGGAGTAATTCAATTTTTTGAGATGTTGATTTATTTTAGATAAGGGGACTTTGTCCATTGTATGGTTAGTGAAACCTTCTCCCACTCGGTAGGCTTTCTAGTTAATTTGCTAGCTATGTCCTTTGCCACACAGAAGCTCTGCAATCTAATGCAGTCCCACTTATCCAGATTTTCTCTCATTAAGAAAATTTCTACCCGTGCCAAGGAGAACCAGGGTATCTCCTATTCCTTCTTGTAAAGATTTCCATGTATCTGCTTCTACCTTGAGGTCTTTGATTCATTTGGAGTTAATCCTGGTGCATGTGACAAATAAGGATGCAATTTTAGTTTTCTGCATGTGCTTAATCAGTTCTGCCAGCACCACTTCTTGAGCTGGCTGTCTTTCTTCCATTCTACTTTTTTGGCTTCCTTATCAAAGATTAGGTGGCCATAGGTCTGTGGGTTAATATCTGGGTCCTCAATTCTATTACACTGGTCTTCAGGCCTGTTCTTGTGTCATTACCAAGCTCTTTTGGTCACTAGGGCTCTGTAATAGAGTTTAAAGTTTGTTATTGAAATTCCTCCTGCGCTGTTCTTTCTGCTTAGACTTTTTTTTTGCTATACAGGGTCTTTTATTATTCCATATGAAATTTTGGATTGCCTCTTCCATTTCTTTAAAGAATGACATTGGGATATTGATGGGTATTGCGTTGAATTTGTAGCTAGCTCTCAGTAAGATTGCCATTTTCACGATGTTAATTCTTCCAATCCAGGAGAATGGTAGGTTTTTCCATTTCCTCAGTTTTGCTTTCATTTCCTTTTTTGGGGATTGAAAGTTTTCATCCCAAAGGTCCTTTACATTCTTAGTTGATTCTTACATTCTTTATTTTTTAAGGCTATTGCAAAAGGAGTTGCTTTCCTGATTGTTGCTTCATTCCTCTCATTGTTGTCATAAAGGAAGGCAGTTGATTTTTGAGGGTTAATTTTATACCCTGCTACCTTGCCAAAGTTTTGTATCAGGTCAAGCAGCTTGGGAGTGGAGTCTACAAGGTTCTTTAAATACAGAATCATGTTGTCTGCAAAGAGGGAAAGTTTCACTTCCTCTTTCCCTATTTGGATCCCCTTTATGCTTGCTTCTTGCCTTTTTGCTCTGGCTTGAGATTCTAATAGTTTGTTAAAGAGGAGTGGAGAGAGTGGGCATCCTTATCTCGTTCCTGATTTTAGAGAGAATGGCTTTAGCTTTTTGGCATTAAGTATAATGCTAGCTGGGGGTTTGTCATGCACAACTTTATTAGAATAGGAATGTTCCATGGTTTCCTAGTTTCTCCAGAGCTTTTAGCATAAAGGGGTGTTGGATCTTATCATGCCTTTTCTGCATCTATTGAGAAAAATAATGTGATTCTTGTCCTTGTTCCTGTTAATGTATTGAATTATATTAATTGATTTGTGTATGTTGAACCAGCTTTGCCTCCCTGTGATGAAACCTGTTTGATCATAGTGTATAATTTTTTTGATGAGTTGTTGTAGAAGGTTGGCCAGTATTTTGTTGGGAAGTTTTGCACCAATATTCATCAAAGAAATGGGTCTATAGTTCTCTTTCTATGATGAATCTCTGTCTGGTTTGGGGATGAGGGTTATAGTGGCTTCGTAGACAGAGTTTGGCAAAGAGCCTTCATTTTCAATTTCGTTGAAGAGCTTAAAGAGTATTGGTGTGAGCTAAGCTTTGAAGACCTTGTAGAATCCAGCTGTGCATCCATCTGATCCTGGGCTTTTCTTGGATGGAAAGTTTTTTCTTAAAATTTCTATTTCAGTGCTTGAGATAGGTCTCTTTAGTTGGATTAGGTCTTATTGGTTCAGTGTGGGTATGTTAATATTGGCTACAAATTCATCCATTTCTTCTAGACTCTCAAACTTGTTGGCATAAAAGATTGAAAAGTATTCCCTCATGTTGCTCGTGATGTTGGTAATTCCTGTTGTGATATTACCATTTTTGTCTGTGATTTTGTTCATTTGCATGTGCTCCTTTTTTTTTTTGGTAAGATTTGCTAAGGGTCTGTCCATTTTGTTAATTTTTTCAAAGAACCAACTCCTTGTTTTGTTGATTCTTTCTATAGTTTTTTTTTTACTCCAATTCACTTAGTTCTGCTTTTATTTTAATAATTTGCTTCCTTCTACTGAAATTGGGGTTGGTTTGTTGCTCGTTTTCCAAGATCCTAAGGTGTGACATTAAATTGTTGTTTTGCAATTTTTTCCATTTTGTTAATGTACGCACTCAGTGCTATAAATTCTCCTCTGAGTACTGCCTTTGCCATGTCCCAAAGGAGCTAGTATTTTGTGTGCTCCTTTTTGCTAAAATTCATAAAATGTTGAACTTCTTTTCTGATCTCCTTGATGATCCATTGGCGATTCAACAATGTATTGTTCAATCTCCATGAGTTTCGGGGTTTCTGTTGGTGGAGATTGGTGTTCAGTTCCAATTTTATTGCTTTGTGGTCTGAGAGAATGCAAGGAATCATTTCAGTGTTTCTGAATCTGCACAGGTTTGTTTTATGTCCTAAAATGTGGTCTGTTATGGAAAATGTTCCATGTGTTGCTGAAAAAAAGTATATTGTTATGTTGTTGGGTGAAATAATCTGCAGATGTCTGTTAGATCTAGTTTGTCTATAGAGTTGTTCAATTCTGAGGTTTCTATGTTGAGTTTTTGCCAGGTTGATCTGTCCATAGAGTGGTATGTTAAAGTCACCATCAATCACTGTGTTTTGTTCTATGTGTGGTTTTAGTGAAAGTAAAATTTGGTTGATGAAGTTCGCTGCTCCGGGATTAGGTGTGTAGATATTTAGTATAGTTATGTCCTCCTGGAGGAGAAATCCCTTTATTTGTATGTAATAAGCTTTTTTGTCTTGTCTCACTAATGTTAGTTTGAAGTCTATTTTATCTGAAATGAGGATGGCAACTCCAGCCTGTTTATGGGGGCTGTTAGCTTGATAAACTTTATTGTAACGTCTCATTTTCAAAAAATGGTTTTTTTGGGGGCAAGATGTATCTCTTGAAGACAGCAGGACAATGGATCTTGTTTTTTGATCCAACTAGATAATCTATGCAGTTTAATTGAAGAGTTAAGTGTATTACTATTGAGAGTTAGGATTAAAAAATATTTCCTAGTTCCTGCCATTTTCAAAAGTTTCATTAGGGCCTGTCACTTGACAGTTCTTGCATTACCTAGCTGGTATGATTTTTAGGTGCCATTTCATTGTCAGTATCATGTTTGTGTTGGTTTTAAATGTGTAGAACATCTTTGAGAATTTTCTATAAACTGGTTTACAGAATGCTACGTAATGTTGCAACTTTTCCTAGAATGGAAGGTTTTTATTGTTCCCTCAGTTATGAATGAAAGCTTAACTGGGTACTGTATTCTTGACTGATAGTTATTTGTCTTAAGGGCATGACATATATCCTTCCAATCTCTTCTTGCTTGCATAATCTCTACTGAGGAGTCTGTGGTTATTCGGATTGGTTTTCCTTTGTAGGAGTTTGTTTTCTTCTCCCTGGCTTCTTTTAGGATCCTTTATTTGGTCTCTATTGATCCTGGATTATAATATGGAAGTGGAATGTCCTTTTCTGGTCAGGACTTTTTGGGGTTCTAAAAGCTTCTTGTATCTGGATGGTCCTGCCCTTCTGGATATTTGGGAAGTTCTCTGAGATGATTCCCTGAAGTTTATTTCCAGTACCCTCGATCTATTTCACCAGTCCCTTCTCAATACCAATTTGCCTTAAATTAGGCTTTCTAATTGTATCTTGGACTTCCTGAAGCATTCTCTCATATTTCCTATATTTGAATTGACTCATTTTCTGTTCTTTCTCTATAACAACTAGATTACCTTCAACCCCAGAAATTCTGCATTGTCTAACCTGCTATCAAAGCTATCTATTTTATTCTTCATCTCTCTTTCTTCTAATTGGTCATTTTTGATGCTTTGCATCTCTTGTTTAAATCATGTATGAATTTCTTTAGCTCCTTGATTTCCATTTGAGTGGTTAGCTCAGCATTTTTACTATCATTGGACATTTGTTGGAGTTTGGTCACCTTTTTATTTGTGGATTCTATGAATTCAACCATTTTTCTTTGTAAATCCTTTATTATGGCCTCCTTTATGGCTTCCTCTCATTCACGTACCACTTTTTTAATTTTTTCATCTCATTTAGAAATGGCTTCCTCCCATATCACTTTCTGTATGTTTTCAAAGTTTTCATTAATCATGCTTACCAGTTGCGTTTGTATAGCATTTAGATGTCTCTCCTCTAGTTTTTCCATTGACTGCTCCATTGCTTATTTATATTGGGTTGGAGATGCTGTTCCTTGATTTGTCATTTTTCTTGAGTTTCTTGTTCTGCCCATTTGAAAATGGGAGCAAGATTAATACTGCACAAGATTATAATTTTTAAGATATAACCAACCTAGACCTCTTTAGCTGGCCAGTCAATATATATTCACAATTTTAGATTGGTATTATCACTCTCTCGTTCTTTTTGTTCACTTACAGACAGATCTAATAACACCACCAATCACCGTTTTATGACCAAAAAAATAAACCCCTTAATCCAATCTCTATTGTATTTAAGTCCCTCTGGGCCTACAGTATAATTGAACACCTAGATATACAGTATTGCTCAACAATCATCAACTGTAGATCCATGCATTAAAAAGTTGAAAGATGAACAGAGGACCAGAGATAGAAAAATAATATCAAAGACAAGAGGGGAGGCAAGAAAGGAGTAATGTAGGAGTGTGAGATTAATATAGTTATGAAGAAAAGGGATAGCATAAGGATAACTGACCTAAGGTGATAGAAAGGTAAAACAGTTGAGTACAAAATTTAGAAAAAATACGATAAAACTTATGAAAATAAGAAGAGTAATAAGAATATATAGAGAAAAGAGGAAGGTATATTTAGAAGAGTTCAATGGTAAAATATTTAAAAAGTCAAAATGAACAAAAAGAAAAACAAGAAAAATGTGGGGGGGATCACACATTTGTGAGTTCTTAGACAAGAAATACTATTGTTAAGAGCCAACAGATAAAAAAGCAGGTTACTGTATCAATATAAATATCACTTGTATCCAATCTGTACCCAGTGCTGTTACTATGTTTCTGGGAACAACCACAATGACAGAAGGAAAGTGGGGAAAAAAAGAAAAGAATCATAACGTTAAAAAAAGGTGGAGATAAAAATGGCAAAAAAAAATAAAAAATAAGAACACATAAAATGTAAATGAAAAAGAGTAGAAAAAAGGGGGGAAAGGGGTATTCTTCAGTTTGTTTGGGGGGGGCGTAGTACAGGATAGGAAACTTGTACCTCCACTAAATTCGGGATCCAAACCCTTCAAAAAGTCTTTTTCTCTTGCGATTTGGCTTTGCAGTTTTTCTGATCAGAGTGCTTGATTGGGCAGAAAAAAAGAAAAGACAGTGGTGTCACAAGCAGCTTTCTTTTTTTTTTTTTTGACTTTGATCCCACCCAGGGGGATGGAATTCTGCTAGTGCCCTTTTGAATAATAGCTATGCCAGCACCACTTCTCAGGCTCCAGTTGGTTTGTAAGGGTCTTCACCAGCAGCCAAGATGGCCCTGATGTCCGCTGGTGGGGGAGGGGATTCCTTCCCAATGCCATTCTGGGAGCAGAAGTGGAAACTTCTCCATGGAAGTACTCACAAATTGCTGGATTTTCTGGTTCCGTGAAGCTGGCAGGTCCATGCCACTGCAGGTGATGTCTCTGGGCTCGTGCAGGCTGTCTGGCTCTGTCTGGAGTAGGCAGGTCTGAGCTGCCTAGTAGCTCTGGCTGCTCAGGTCCAGGAGGGAGGCTTTGTCTCTGTGGTGGCTTTGAGTGGCTGGTGCTGCTCTACGCTGTCTTCTTGCACCAGTTTCCTGCCTTTCTCCTCTCTGACTGAGATCTCTGTGGTGCTAAAGCTTACTTAGGATGGATCTTTGGGTATGAACTTTCCCCTACCATGCTAGAACTGGTATCTTGGTGAGAGCTCTGAAAGTCTCACACTGAATCATCGCCGTTTTCTGCCAATATGAAATAAAACTTCATAACACATTTTATTTTAGATGACCAATCAGACTATTAGAAAGTGAAAGTGAAAAATTGGCAGGACAGCAAATAATTTACTCCTGGAAAATGTTATTTTGAAAGAGGTAATATGTGAACATATACGTAGTTTACACTTAGAGTGGGAGTGCAAGTCATTAGCACTTTGGGGAAAGAAAGTACTAGTGGAAGAGGAATAAGAGATTGCTGTTAGGTGAGAATATTGGGATACAGCAAGAAATGGGTTAAGAGAAATAGGGGTTCTTCTGTTTACATGGCAGTGCAAGGAAAGCAAGGCTAAGAATCCACAGGAAACCAAAGTTTTGTTTCTGTTCATGTTTTAGTTCATGGTTTAGGCTGTCAAATGTTTATAAGGATTGTGTAAGGTGTATGGAAATAAGATAATAGAAATCAACAGAAAAGTCATTCCTAGAAGCAGATATTTGGTATATTGAGATATAAAAGGTTATGAACTAAGTAACGAAAAGGAGTTAACCTGAATCTTGGCATACTGCATTTTGTGAATATGGTCAAAGCCCTCTGTTTTTCTTTTCTTTAATTTTTTTTTATCTTGTGTTACAGATTGATCACAGAGACTTGCATATGATAGGCAAGCTGAGTATCACTGAACTTCGCATTCAGCCCTGACTAGCTCTTGTCTATGATTTGGTTCATTATCTGAAAAATGAAATAATTTTCTCCTGATGATTAATCTGTAACAGTAAATTAATGATAACACTGCTAACTGCATACTTGTGTATCACCTTCATTATCATCATCATCTTTATAATTATGCAGTAATTAAAAGCATGAGAATAAATGTAATATCCAAAAGAATGTTTTTTAAGAGGTAAGTATAGATAAGAAAAACGAGCATAGAAAACTCAAAATCTTTGGTATCTTGAAACAGAACAGTGAAAGAGGCAGAAATAAAGATGAAAAAGAAGTCTATGAAGTTGGGGGAAAAATAGAAGAGATATATGAGAAAGGAAAATAAAATATTTCTTAAATAGGCACTGAAATCTAGAAAGTTGCTGAGGATGTGACTAAAATGAGAAATAAGAATTTTCTAATAGATTAGTTACTCAGAATGACTTAACAGCTACCTTGGAGAACAAAAGGTGTTTTGGTGGTATAGAGACAATGTCATACATATTAGTGTGATATAAAGGAGAATAGGAGGCAATGCAGTCAGGATTCTGGGATTCTACTCCAAAGTGTGAGATACATTCCAATGGGAGTAACCAATGAGTAACATCATAGCATCAAGGCAGTTGTTTCTTTCCACGTAAGTTTTTCACTTGCTGCAGTAAATGAAAGCAAGGAGAAAGAATCATTATTATAGAGACCTGGATAATTTGTGTAGCAAACTTGCGAAGATGGCAAAATGTCCTATTTTGTGTGTCACATATGAGACACAGATAACTTTGGAAAGTCAGTGGTTGGGGAGATGTGTACAGGGATGGTATTAACACAAGCATGTCCTATACTAAGTGAGAATAAGGATTTCAAAGGTGAGTAATTACCAATGGAGTGGTATAGAAATCATTGCCCACTAAATTAACCAGGTGGACATAATTCTCTGAAGAAATGGAATGAAAAGAGAAATGAGATAACTAGAATGTCTTCAGCAATGCCTTGATGTATACCTTATTTATTTATTTATTTATTTATTTATTTATTTATTTATTTGCCATTCCTGGGCTTGGGCTCAGGGCTTGAGCACTGTCCTTGGACTTTATCAAGGCTAGCACTCTACCACTTGAGCCTCAGCACCACTTCCGGCTTTTTGCTATGTATGTGGGGTACCGAGGAATCGAACCCGAGTCTTCATGCATGCTAGGCAAGCACTCTACCACTAGGCCAAACTCCTGGTACCTTATTTAAATTAAAAAAAAAACAATGAGAAGAAAATTGGACTGCATTTAGAAGATGAGAACACAAAACAATTGATGACACTGAGGAAACAAGGTACAGGTTTCAAACAAGACTTGTCAACACATATACTTAACAGAGGGCATAAAATTGTAATGAATATCTGAAAGTCATTTGGTTATTAATAGCTTAAAATAAACTTGTGTCTCATATGAATAGTCTGAAAAGTCTATCCAAATAGGTATTATATCCTGAAATCCTCAGATGAGAAATCAGAGAGCCTCAAAGTTTCTATTGGCAGTAAGAGAATTACTGGATGCCAAGAAAAAAATTGTGAATCAATAGCTCTAGTGACTGCAAGATCTTCAATATATGCCCAAAAATTTGTATTGTAAAAAAGAAATAAGTGAATGAAAAAGCTTAAAATTTGAGTGTTATCATGTAAATTCAAAATTGTATACTTTCATACATATGTCATATTTTGAAATATTTAAAAATAAATCAGATTTATTATGTTTATAGTATATATACTATATATGTATAGTATACATACCTATGTACTATATATACACATATATATATACACTTCATGCTTCAGATTCATTACACTGAGTTATCTTTCCTCATTTTCTTTTGTAAATGAGGGACAATGAAATGCTACTGGCTGAAGGCCTGTAATTCTAGCCATACAGTAGGATGAGAGCAGAGGATCATGGTTCCAACTTAGCTTAGACAGAAAAACCACTGAAACTCTTATGTCCAATTAACCATTAAAATTTGGAAGTGAGGGGCAGCTCCAGGGGTAGAGTGCCAGACTTGAGTTAGAAACTTATGGGTGAACTAAATATTAGAACTCAAGCCCCAGTATAGTCTTTTCTTCCCTCCTTCCTTCTCCTTCTCTTCTTCTCCCTCTTCCTCTCTCTTCTCCCTCTTCCTCTCTCTTCTCCCTCCTACCCCCCCCCCTCTCTCTCTCTCTCTCTCTCTCTCTCTCTCTCTCACACACACACACACACATACACACACACACACACAGAGGCACAAATGACAACTCTCCTTCTCTCTCTCTCCCTCCCTCCTCCTTCCCTCTCTTTCTCTTCCTCTTCCTCTCCCTCCCTTTCTCCCTCCCCCCTCTCTCTTTCACACACACACACACACACACACACACACACACACACACATACACACACACACACACACACAGGACTATTCCAATAAGAGAAGCTATGAAGGTAGCCTAGATTTTGGTAAGGCAAAAGGATGAAACATATATACTTCTATATTGAAGAAAACGAAGTGAATATAAGGCACCCTTGTTATTCACATTTAAGGATGAAAGGGCATGTTATATGAGAGGTTAAATGTACTCACATACTTAGAGAAATAAACCCATGGAAAATTTTAAAATGCAAATAATTTGATACGAGGTGCTGATTTGAGCAACTAAACTCTGAATTGCTTCCTGAAAACTTGTATGATAAATATTACATCTTAATAACATTATACATAGTCAGATATCATTTGTTACTGAGTTACGCTCCTGTAAGTTCTTAAGTTTCTATAAAGAAGCATGATATTTTTTTAAAAGTTATGCCATCTATAAGCAGATTTTGAATTTTATGTCCTTAACTAACCCTAGCAAAGATTAAATATGTAGATTAGAAAGTATCATTCATAAAAAGAGTATATGGCATGTCTTCCTGGAGAAGTGTGAAAATATTTTAAATAGTCTATATTTTAGAACAGTTTTAAGTTTATTACAAAATACCAAGAATTTTTAGAGGGTATATGCACAATTTACAAATAGAGAGTAATATGAATGCATAACTGGTTATTTTTGTTATAAACGTGTAAACACAAGGATATATAGTTCATTCACCTGTCATTTCAAATTGAATCAAAATATATTTAAACACTTATAAAGGGAACTAATAAGGTTTTATAATTTAAGTATAATTCCTTGGTTAACATTCCATCTGTTACAAGATTTTTAAAACATTATGTGATTAACCCAGGAGTTCTAACAAAAATATATGCAGGAATGATTTTTCATTCAAAATATTTCTTTCATCTATGTTTCATGAATTATGGATTTGTGAGGGTCTGCAGAAAAAAATGGAAAAAAGTCTCTGGGGAAATATAAAGATAAAGATATAGAAATAAACAAACAGAGGGAATGACATGACTTGAGCTTGTAATTAAGGGAATTTAGGACACATATAAGACAAAATTCTATAATTCCTTTTTCAGTTTTGTGTACCATTTTATCTTCTCAGTAACAAACTGCCCTGCTCTTTTCCTATTTTCCATGTAGCTGATTTTGTCTCACCCTGTAGAATGCTCTATAGGGGCTTACTCTATAGAATGTGATTCAAAATTATTTTGATTTACAACTTTATCAAGATGATAAAGTTATGGTAAGATCAGTGGTTATAACGAATCAAGGAACAAATAATCATATTTGAAGTTAGAGCATAAAGAAAATAGAGCAAAATAAAGACCAAAAAGTCCAAGGAAATAACAGACCAATTCTGTAACAGACCAATTTTTGTAACAAACAGTTACAAAAATTGTAGCTTCTCAAGACACTGATTCTAATAGTTTATTCATCCAATGGCCACAATGCAAAACTCTATATGGAAAGAAAAAAGAAGAGCTGAAGTAAAAATGGCTGGAGATATGGCTGAAGTGGTTCCAAAAGAAAAGTACTCATTATCTCAATTATGTTAACTGTAAACCCTCTGCTCATCACCTTTATAATATGAAACAAAATAATGAGATGTTAACATGTAACTATAATATGAATATATTGTTAAAGTAGAGGAAATGTTGTCCCTAGGAATAGACATACACTTGGGGATACAAACATTATATTTTCTTTTGTTAGCCAATCTAAAACTAGGTTAAAAATGCCTATGTTCGGTAGATATGCTAATAAGCAACATATATAATATGTTCATATGTATGAAATCTTGTTCCCATATTTTGCAGCTAGAAGAGAATACAGTGAGTCATAGCTTATAGTGTTTCACATTTTTCTTAATTGTACGGCTTTATATATACAAATGATTATAACTAAAGATGAATATATTGTTTTAGTAGTCACTGAAGAAAATTGAACTAGACAATACCAATATAATTTAGCACTTAATACCTTATTCAATTCCTACTTGAACAATTGACATTCATCCTATTTTTTAATTTGTAAAATAGTTATATCTTAATTATTCTATTATATTATTGAGCAAATAAAGGGTTACAAACTCAAATTAAGTTACATTGGGCCACAAAGCTAGTGTTAATTCCTCAGTAACAAACCTGAATTCCGAAGTACTATGCTATATTGCTTTACGTGACTCATTATTTCAGACATGCTGTCATATTAGTAATTTACATATCCATGATAAGTTTTAAGACTTCTATTGGAGTTATGCACATAAATTAGAAATTCTGATCAAAACAACTGATCAACTTCCTTTAGTCTGGTAAAAATGAATAATGCCATGTAAATTTTTATTCATTTAGCTATCATACATGGCAACAAATGATATTTATTCTCTATTTGGAAAAACATTACTTACTTGAAATATGACTGGAAAAACACTATTAATAGGTGAATAATTCACTAGAGTAACATATATTCTTCTTTATTCCTCTTTTAGCATGCTGTCACACTAAACCTAACCACTTCTCCAAAACATGAAACTAAGCCCTTTTCAGCAATTTCAAACATTTTCACAAATGAATAGACATAGCAATGTGTCATGAAATCTAGCCAATTTACAATGCCTACATAACTTCACAATAATATATTTCTTTATTTAAAAGCTATTTTATAGCCTCTTCACAATTTTCAACTTGTATTTCTCTCCCCATTATAAAAAGCAGTAATGTGAAGAGAGAGGTGTCAGCTGAAGTATAGACTGTAAGAGTTCCAATTTCCAGTGTGCATAACAAACTCCACTGATCACAACTCTGTGAGGGGAAAATGCTCAGTGAAATTATTTTTGCATGTGTTTAAATATTATCTACAATGGTGAAATCTTTTCTATAGAAATGCTTTAAAATAATATGGCTGGCTATTACCATGTGAATGCTTTAAAAACGTAGCCTTTTATAATCACATATATTCTTTATCCTTTTCCATTTCAGTTCTATCTTGGTAAAAAATGAACAAAACAGAAATTCAGCATAATTTCACCATTCACATTAGCAAGAGACAATGGCAAGTGGCTTTGAAATGCTCTTCCATCTGGCATTTCAGTTACTGTTTAGATTAATAGGTACAATAGGATTTGAAATTTTCTGGGCCAGAGTTTAATGATGCTCAGCACTGCTTCTTTCTGAAAGGACCCATCTACCTGTCGACAAAGCCTTCTGTCTGTTACCATGGCCCTGACTAAAAGTGACTGATAAGCATGGAAGTCTGATTCAAGTTGCAAAAAAAGGAGAGGACTTACATTCTAGTCAACCACACTGTCTCTTCTTGATACAAATTATGTCAGCTGAGATAATCAATAACTTACCAACTTGCTGAGAGCTCATTAGCATGTGGTTAGCATGCTAGTATTCATAGCAGTATTGTTCAGTGTGGAAGCTGGCCTTTAGTATATTGCACACTTCAGTAGTTTAAGCTCAATAATAATAGCTTTGGTTTTATCAGCTATTAGATTGACTCATAAATAAGAAGTTGTGATCATGATCTATGCAATCTACTATATTAATAAAAAATACAAATGTATGTAGGATCTTGATACAATTTATTTCCCATTTCCTGTTCATAAGTGTGTTCTAAATGTAAAGAATAAAGCTCATCTAATTAATCACAGCAACATGTCTAACTGAAGAGAATGTAAAACCACTTCTACTGGTAAGTGTAACTTAAACCTTAGGACAGAGTTAAAGAACCTTTCAAACAGATTGACTGACTAGTAATACCAAAGTAACATTTTTATTATATTTTAGATTCAGAAAATATATTTGCTATATCATATTGGAGACGATTGGATTTATGTTGAAGAAATATACACAAACCAAGTGCAAATGTGGAAGAACAAACATCTTTTACTTGCATCCCTAAATGACAATGGTAAGATTTTGTGGCTGGTATCTAGATACAAGACACCTACTGTCTATTCTTACCATACAATTCTGCCATTCTGTCTTAAAAAAGAACAGCTAAATGAATGAGAAGAATGTGATATTTCATATACTTTTCCCACTATGCGATTGTCATATCATATCAGTGGAATTAAATGTTTTGAGGAGTTGCCAAATTTAATTGGTGACTTTGCAGTCCTGATTAATTGGCTATATCACACACTACCAAGATATTTCCCTTTTATCCCTTTACGTTTACTCTGTGATTTAAATATTGCCATCTGTCAACAAAGCCTACAGAATTAAAAAACAGTTTGAGTAAATTAATATCTTAACTGTTGCATAATTTGAAGGTTTTGGCGATGTTTGTAGTTTGTTTTATTTGTCTTTCTTTTCCTATGGTAGGTATCCTATCTTATACACATTCAGTATAGCAGCGTGCCTTCTAAACACTTTGGTAGACTTAAAGACTATGAAAAATAAAACCTATAACATCAACAATGGGAAAGCAATCCTTTTAATAAAAAAATGTTTTAAACACACACTTCAAATAAAACCAAACTCACTTTCCTATGAGGGAAATCTGCATGATCTAAGACCTGAACTTCTCCTTCCATTACCCAAACTTTCCTCCATCCCTCCCTCCCTTCTCTCTCTGTCTCTGTCTTGCTCTGTCTCTCCTCTCTGTCTCTCTCTCTGTCTGACTCTGTCTCTCTGTCTCTGTCTCTGTCTCTCTGTCTCTGTCTCTCTCTCTCTCTCTCTCTCTCTCTCTCTCTCTCTCTCTCTCTCTCTCTCTCTTTTCTTTCTCTCCCTCTTTCTCTCTTTCTCATTTTTCCAGTTCTGGTCCTAGTGTTTGAACTTAGGGCCTCGGAGTTGCCCCTGAGTCTCTTAGTGCTGAAGACTAAGCCTCTAGCACATGAGACACAGCTCACTCCTGGCATTTTCTGAGTAGTTTATTGGAGATAACAGTCTCATGGATTAGGACTGGGATGTAGCTCAGTGAAAAAGCACTTGCCTAGCAAGTGCAACATACTGGGCTTGATCCCTAGTACAAAATGTACAGTTAAAAAAGTCACATTGCTGGCTTGGAAACGTGATCCTATCTGAGGATCAGAGATCAGCCTCCTGAGTAGCTTAGATTACAGGCATGAGCCACAAGCATCTGGCTTCCTGGCAGTTTCTGACACATCTAAACTCCCACTCTTCTCAAATGACCCATTGCTTAGAAGTCCTTTTCCCATAATGGAAGGGGGTAAACAAGAGAAGGGGACATGTCCTTTCCATAGGGGGTAGAGGAAGGGAAATTGGGAAAAAAAACATGAGAAGGGGAATCAGTGTGTGAGAAGTCATTCTGATTGTGGTTTAACTTGATTAACATAAAAATCTCTAGTTTAATTCTAGTTACATGATATGAAATACATATTATGAAATTTTAGCTGACTCCAAAGTGTAGTGTGGTGAAGTAATAACTCAAATAAATATGAGTTAAAAAATGAACGTCACACAATCTAATCAATAAATAGGTAACAACAAGAACCAGTTTCTAAGAAAAATAAAATAGCTAATAATTACAGGAAGAAATGCAAAATGCCCTCAGCTCTAAACAAAATGCAAATCAAAATTATATTAAGATGCCTCCTTAGCTCAGTCAGAATACGACCATCAACAAACAGGCAACAACAAATATTTACAAAGGTGTGATGAAAAAGAAATCCTTATCGTTTGTTGGTGAAAATATAAATCAGTCGAACCACTAAGAATATCACTTTGGAAGTTCCTCAAAAGAACTGACATAGAAAAGTATAGAACTATCTCTTCTCATGCCACTGATGGGCACAAATGAAAATAGGAGGAACGATATAATAGAAAAATCACTAGATTTTCTTTTCTGTTGCATTGATTACTTTGGACATAGAAGAGAACATTTTTGCTTGGGCTGCCTTTAAATCACACCTCCACATGTCTGTCTCTTGAGTATTTAGGGCCACAGTTATTAGCACTGGGCTGGTGATTATTTTGTTTCATTCAGGATCATTCTAGTTTCCTTTTAATACTCCCAACCACTTTATGTACATTATTAAAGCATTTTGAAATGGACTCTAATTTTTGGAGCAAGTTCTTTCTTTTCTTTTTAATTTCATACCAAGAATTAGCAGAAAATCCATATTTTCTACATATCACATTTTATAACAAAGCATTCTGTTATTATATAATTACCAATCCCAGCTCACAACAGGATGTAGTATTTAAGAAATGTTATAATAATCTGAATTGAAATATATATGTAAAGACATGTATGTTACGGTCTACCTTAAAGACAGCATATCTACTATCCCAAGGTAAATATGATGGTACTTCTCTTTAACTTTGCAAACAATAGTAGCCTATAGGCCCAATATTTACAATCTAAAAGCAGAAATTACATATCTTGTATTTAAAGAAAAAAATTATAGCTAATCACTCTATATACTTCTATAATCTTTCACTGAATAAAGAGGATGTACACAGAAAAAGAAAACATCAAACTAAACTGTTGAATTTAAAAACAAAGATAAAGTAGATCAATATAGAATTGATAGCACTAAAAAGATCAATTTAATGCATATTCCTGTTATTTTTATACTAATGAACAACTGTAAAATTAATCGTCCCATTTTCATAAAATGAGGGTATATGTCTTGAATAGTATGGAATCCTTGCTAGTGGCGAGGCTGAAAAATGGAAAGATTGAACTTTGAGGTCAGTGGACTCTCTTGACGAATAGCTTGTGGTTATAATTTCATAGGAGGCTGAGAATAGAAGAATCCCATTTCCAGGATTAAAAATTCCATATCAACAAAGGAAAGTGGGACACAATGGTACATGTCTGTTACCCCAGTAACAATTAGAAGTCTAAAGTATGTGGATTATAACTCATGTAAATACCTGTATAGGAAGCATATGTTATCCTGAAAATAACTAATGAAAAATAGGGATAGAGGTATTATATTGAAGGAAATATACCTAACTAAAATATCTGAGGCCCTGGGACTGTAGCTCGTAGCAGAATATATGCTTTGCATGTAGAAAGCCATCATTTTAATTACTGGTGAAAAAGAAAACTCACAAACTAAACCTAGTCTTCCTTACAATAATATCTGTAATTCTCACTGTTGTTTATAGAAAAACAGGTAGAGATTTGTATAAGCTCAGATTCACTTATTTTAGTGGCAATCATTATTATTTTATTAATGTTTATTATTGTTGTTATTGGTATTTTGAGACTGGGGATTACTAACTACATAGTCTGGAATGTCCTGATTTCTCATTCTTCTTGCCTCAGCTTTCTGGCCTCCTGATTGTGGGCATTATAATTATACACCATCATATTCAACATTGTCAGGTTGTCTCAAATGCAAAATGACAGTTTGTTCTTGGTGCTAATAAAGCCATGTACTTCATTACTGTGTCTCTAATGATATTTCCTTCTTCTGTCCATCCAGATCTACAGAGTCAATATTAAATCTTTTTTGGGGGAAATCAACAACATGCCTTGTTTATTTTTACATCAATTAATTACAGATGCCATGGCCCAGTCAAGTTTAGTGTATAAATTTCCTTGGGACATCCTTCATTTCCAGTAAATATTGTAAATATACACCCTTGAACTTCCATAGCTGAAATTCTAGGCTTGTTTCTTCTATTTATAAGAAGTGTTAATTCAGAAGTGATATAAAGCTTTCAAACAAAAGCTGAAATTAAGCCTGGTATGGTGGCTCTGACTGTAATCCTAGCTACTCAGGAGGCTGATATCTGAAGATCATGATTAAAAGCCAGCCTAGGCATGAAAAAGTTTGTGAGACTCTTATCTCCAATTCATCATAAAACCGGAAGTGGCCATTCTTTTTTTTTGCCTATAAATACATGAAGGAATGTGCCCGACATCTCTGGTCATAAAATAAATGCAAATCAAAATAACTTGGAGATTCCACCTCACTTCAGTTAGAATGGCCATGATCAAAAAATCTAATAACAACAGATGCTGGTGGGGATGTGGCCAGTAGGGATCTCTGCTACCACACTGTTGGTGGAATATAAACTCATTCAGACACTAAGGAAAGCAGTATGGTGGTTCCTCAAAAGATTAAACATGGAGCTTCCCTATGACCTAGCAATTCCACTACTTGGTATGTACCCAATCGTCCAGAAACAAGGGCATACTAAATCCACTAGCACAACAATGTTCATTGCAGAAGTATTTACCATAGTAAAGGTATGGAACCAACCCAGATGCGCCTCAGTAGATGATTGGATGGAAGAAGTTGTGGTGCTTATACCCAATGGAATTCTATGCTCCCATCTGAAAGAATGATATCAATCCATTTGTAAGGAAATGGAAAGACTTGGAAAAAATTATGTTAAGTAAAGTAAGCCATATTAAAAGGAACATAGGCTCAATGGTTTACCTCATTTGTCATAATTAGTACAAAACTTGGACTCTCCTAAGAGAGGCTTACAATAACCCCAAACTTAGGTACATAAGGTCATATAGGATGAGACTAAATGAAAGGATTTCTAGGATATGGAAGCAAGAGCTTTATCATGTATGTTGTTCTTAATGTACTATGTTATTTCTCTTCTCTTTTGTTGCCTTTGGTTAACCTCAGATTATTACTTGTATCTGACTTTGTTATCTGGTGTATTATACATACATCTATTTGTTTATTTGAAATAGGAAATGGAAGAGGGGAAACAAGAAGATTGAAAGGAGTGGAGGGAGAGAAATGGGGACATAAACATGAGAAGGGGTATCAATGTGTGAGAAGTAATACACCTACTCTCTGGTGAATGTGACTGTAACCCCTCTACACATTACCCAGATAATAAAAAATAATAATAAAAAACAAAAGAAAAAAATGTGATTAAAAAAAATCCAGAAGTGTAACTGTGGCCTTGAGCTGAAGAGCTCAGGGTCAAAACCCAGGCCTAGAGCTCAAGTCTCATGACCGACCAAGAAAAAAAATAAAAATACTAAATAGTAAATTTCTAATCTATGGTGCATCACACCTATTTGAATTTTTTTTCTGGATAAGTTCTGCAAGTTAATTCTGGAGAAGTATTTGCTATTGAGGTACAGTGTTTCAAATCTTTTGGAGGTTTTAATCTCATTTATAGAATTAATTTCTAGTCCTTGGTATTTTAAAAGAACATTAGGGCATCAGAAGAAGAAAAGAAAAGACGGGCCAGGAGTTTAGCTTAGTGGTAGAGTGCTTGCCTAGCAAGCACAAAGACCTGTTTTTGATTCCTCGGTACCACATACCTTGAAAAAAAAGCCGGAAGTGGTGCTGAGGCTCAAGTGGTAGAGCTCTATCCTTGAGAAAACCCAAGGACAATGCTCAGGCCCTGAGCTCAAGTCCAGGACTGGCGAAAGAAAGAAAGAAAGAAAGAAAGAAAGAAAGAAAGAAAGAAAGAAAGAAAGAAAGAAAGAAAATACATAATTGTAGCTCCACATCTTTTCCTGGCTCAGATGGTATATTATCCTTGGAACTGTGCAAGGTAATATGCTTTGGTGAATGCTAGGTCATTTCAAAATTATATAGTCTAGTAAATTCAAGAGAAAAGCCAAAGCTTCAATAAATACTTATAAATGTGGTATTACAACCATAGATGACTTAAGGAGAGCCTTTGAAATATAAAGAAATGTGTAAAGAGAAATAGGAAAATGTCATTAAGGAAAAGCACTTAGAAGGGACCTCTGTGCCTAATTAACAGGCATCACTAACTAAGGTAATAGTCATTTAGAATTAAAATCATTTATGATGTTTTGGGGAAAATTAAACTTAATCACTGGCTTCAATCCTATGCAACCATTTTAGAAATTCTGAGGTTACCTGGAGACATTTTAGAGGGAAGATCTCATAATTTCCTTTCCCTTCCATCCCATAGAATACTGTTCTGTTCAGAGCCATTGTAGCTTTAGATTCTATCTCAATGTGTAGTTTTAACAGTACAAAAATATCTGTCAAACACGATATTTTACCTTTTCATTTGTGGAAGTCCTTAATGAAGATGAAGAAGATAAGATAAAGACTTCATTTTGTTTGTATTTTGAACTTCTCTATTAGAGTACATATAAACAGGAATAAATAAAGGTAAATTTCACTGCTCTTGGTTTTCAGTATCTCTCTCACTACAATTTTCTTATAAAAAGAATCTAACACAACTAGCAGTTAACTCAAATGGTTTAGAGACAGTAATATCTACTGAAGTGTGACAGACATCAAACAGGGAAAAAGCCCATGTCTTCTTCAAAGAGCTGGCAGATGATAAATTAGTGAATTATTTGTTCCTAAAGTACCAGTGCCTTAAGGTGTGAATAGTTCCAGATCTAAAAGCAATGTGGTTTCCAAAAGCTGAAAGTGATATAAAAAAATCTGGATGGCTTATCTTTGCTGAAAACAGGTATACACTGCTATCTCCATTCATATACTGACACACATTCTGTACTTTTCATCAACCTTTCCTTTTCTTGCCTAACCTTTTGGTGACAGTAAACATGAATTGACAGAGGGTCCAACACAGAAATTACATGATCTTTAACCTTTTTGTGATTTGTGACAGGTTTGGGACACATCTGCACTAATCCATCACGGAGGAAAAATATCTTTGGAATTATAATATGACAGTGATCTTCAGTAGCAAACAGCTATGTGCTCATTGATAGTTTCAGTTAAATATAATTGAATTGAAAAACATTAACAATGCTTAACCTAAATAAACTCATGTGCTTAAATCAAAAGTAATTCTTTCTTGTCAAATGAAATGTAAGTTTTAGACAGCTAAACTGCAAAATGTTAATTTGTGTCTTTATCACGTATATGTAAAATATATATTCTATGATTTCTTATAATTTATTCATTTCCATTAAATGTTTGTAGAATAGTCACTGCAAATCTTTGTGTGGGTGAAATGATTATTATTAAAAAAAACAAGTGGTTTATCTTTGTGATTGTTGTTCTCAATATACTATGTGCACTTATTTCTTTTCTCTTTTTTTCCTCTTATGGTTAATCTCATGTGGTTACTGTATCTCACTTTGTTACCTGGTTTATTGTATATACATTTTTTTTGAAATAGAGAAGGGAAGGGGGAGAACAAGATGACTGGGAGTGGTAGGGGGTGGGATAGAGGGACAAAAACATGGAAGGGGTATCAATGTGTGAGAAGTAATGCACCTATTACCTGACAAATGTAATTGTAACCCTTCTATATATTACCTTGACAATAAAATATTTTTAACGTAAAAACATAGGCTAGGAATGTGGCTTAGTGGTAGAGTACATGGCTAGAATGCATGAAGCCCTGAGATCAATTCCTCAGTACCACATAGACAGAAAGAGCCAGAAATGGAGCTATGGCTCAAGTGGTAGAGTGCTGATTTTGAGCAAAAGAAGTTTAGGAACAGTGCCTAGGGCCTGAGTTCAAGCCCCAAGACTGGCAAAAGTATTCATTTTTTCAAAAAAAAAATCTGTCGGATAAGAATATATGATTAAATGCTTAGGTAGCTAGTATCTTGTTAAATGAAAAGGAAGAAATGAAAATTGTGCAGAAGCATTGAACTATAGCCTATATTCTGTGCTAAAAAGGTGATTTATTCTTTGCCAATCCTAGGGCTTAAACTCAGAGTCATGGCACTATCCCTGAGCTTTCTCCAAGCTAGTGCTCTGCTCTGCCACTTGAGCCACAGCACCACTTCCAGCTTTTTCTGTGTATGTGACATTAAGGAATAGAAGCCAGAGCTTTGTGAATGCTAGTCAAGTACTCTACCATCAGGCCACACTTGTGGCACCCCAAAAGGTTATTTTTTTAATCTATCTTTTTGTTCTTCTTTGAGAAAATAATTAAGTAACAACAGTCATATTCTGAAGTAAAAAATTATGCCAATCTCTGAAAAAACATGAAAATATTTTCCTCTATTCCAGGAGATCATATGATCCTCTATCTTTAATATTATGATGTAATTGCATGTATGTTTACAGTGATAAATTTAGTATCACTTTTGATGATGAATAGAAATTATACACAAATATTTAGCAATTTTCTAATCAGTAAATGTCAAGAAATGAAATTACTAAGATATGGGTGCCAGGTCTTAGCTTGCCTAAAACAAATTCTAGGCATATTATTTCTACAGCATAAAATATGAATTTTCTATTACTAGTTGTGGTAGAATTAATAGGGATCCATTTTCACGAAACTCGGTGACAAAGTTATATTTGCACTGTGCCCTGGGTTGCCATATACGTAACTACAGGTTTCATTTACTATATGCTTCAGCTACTTTTGTCAAATGATTTCAAGACATATATTTACAAATAAATGTCTTGAGCTTCAGGTTGTATCTCTCCATTTAAACTGACTGCTTTGTTTGATTCCCATATTCATTTAACAGCAGATACTTGCAAATTGTTATTTGAGTATGCAGATTCCTAACCTATCACTTGACAAAAAAACTTCTTTAATTCTATATTGTTTGGAATTAATGTACGATCATTTTAGGAAATTGCATACCATACTTAAAAGTTAAGTTGACTTTCTAATAGCTTTCCCAAAATTTCTAAAAACATCAGAGAGTATGTAATTCATTTTTAGCTAAAAATTTGGTTCTAAAAATAAGTACTGCTGGGTGCAGGTGGCTTATGACTGAAATACTAGCTACTCAGGAAGCTGAGATCTGAGGATCAAGGTTCAAAGCCAGCTTGGGGCACTAAAGTCTGGTGAGACTCTTACCTCCAATTAACCACTAGAAAATCTAAAATGGTACTTTGTCTCAAGGGTAGGGTGGTAACCTTGAGCTGAAGAGCTCAGGGACAGCACCCATAACCAATAAAAAAATCAGCAACAACAGCAACAACAAAATAAACAAAAACAAAAACAGTACCAATTCCTTAAAGTAGAATTTTTCCTTTGTTGAAATATTCCTGAGAAATGTTCCTAAAGATAGGTAGGTAGTTAGTATAGAAAACTATGGTGGGAAAAAAAACCAAGAGAGATTGGGAACATACTTCTATGAGTAAGAGACTAGTATATTTTGTCATTTGCCCTTGAATTACCCAGAGCATGTAGCTGAAAAAATGCAACTATATTCTTCTGCTAGGTCACAAAAATTAGCTGGAGATTTTGTAGTGCCAGCAATATAATTAAATTTCAGTTCATATTGGGGAAATCCTATTGCCTCCCATGTATTAACCATCTTGGGTACTGGAGTGGGCAGCAATCAATAGAAAGGTAGTAAAAATGAACATATCTATAATCTCCACTATGAATGCTAAGTAGTCTCCCTAAGTAAAGACTGCAGCATAATCTTATGTTGCAGGTTCAAGAGTCTCAAATCTTTCTGAATTGTCTAGTGGAATGCAATAGCATAACACAAAGGGACAGATGCTCAAGAAGTATTTGTCAACTACATTAAAATGTGACTAAGTAGAAAAATCTATTGTATAGATATTGGACAAAAATCAGAGTTTCACCACTTAAATGAGTTACTTTAAGGATAACACTTTTTTTTTATTAGGTGTAGCATAAAGGCAAGTTGCGGTTTTACTTAAAATTAAATGCTCAACAAAACAATGTGAGAGAGATCAACCGACTTATCTGAGCTGAACTGGTATGTATGAGTCACCAGTGTCAGCTTAATTATATTCACACCAGCAAATAAAATTTAAACAGGGTTTTCCTCAGCAATTTCAAATGGTTTAAAATTGAAAAAAGAAGCTGCTAACTAAATGTATATTTGAAAGGATAATATTCCTGTTTTCCTCAAATGGAAGAAGTGGAATTGCTGAATTCAGGGTTCTAATGTTAAGTAGTGACATTCAAAGGAGACAAATCGGAGGTGAGGCCAATGACACCTTCTAGTATTGTCTGTTAAAGTCAGTCTTTACATTACAGGAAATTATATGAGAACTCTAAAACTAAATCTGTGGCAGAAGCTACAAGCTTTTCAGTTGCCAGTGTACTTGGGTTACTTATAAAAACTTCCTTATTTGTTTTTTTTTCTGTAGTACTTCTAATTTCTGACAAGCACATAAATGATCAAAAATGGGACAAAAGGGCTAATCTTAGACTTTCTGGTCATTGGTATAGTTTTATTTATCAAAGCTTTCCTGTTGTTCTTGTAGAATATTTTAAACCTGGGGATTAGTTATAAAAATGAGATAAAAATCACTAAAATATTTATAATACTAAATAACAAATGACATTAATAAAACTAAAAACTAAATAATACTAAAAAGTCATCATAATTAACTCGCAAAACTTATCTAGACAATTCCAAATAGGTGTAATCCACTAAACGTGATAAACCTACATTTTCAATCCATATCATGTGATTTATGATGAATTTTGTTGTCAAGATTTCAGCTTATCTTTGAAGGGTTTCTATCCCATCTGAATTAATGCCTCTAATTGTTGGATAGTTGAAACAAGTTGAGAATTTCAGCTTTGGAGTTCAAAAGACTTTATTTTTACATGTAAATGAAAGATGTCCCATTCAAACTTATGTACTAGGTTTGACTGAGAGAAGTAGATAGACATTGTATCTGTAAATCACTGATGTAAAAATAAACATGGCATTCTGCTGATTTCCCCACAAAAGACAAATAAATGTTGATTCTGCAGATATGGAGGAACAGTAGAAGGAAGTTTCTTTAAGGACACAGTGATAAAGTTGATGGCCTTAGGTAGCACCAAAATCAAACTATTGAGTTGGAGAGAACTGGCAGCCCTGAATATGGTATTATACCCATTATGGCAGCAGTCAGGAGGCCAGGAAGCTGAGGCAAGAAGATTGAGAAATCAGGGCATTGTGGACAATGTATTTAGTGATTCTGTCTCAAAATAATAATAAGAATAACAAAAACAATAACAACATTAACAATAACTGCCATGAAAAACAGTGCATTAGAGCTTGCTCAAATCTCTACGTGCATTTTTCTATTAACAAAATATGAAAATTACAGATGCAAGTGCAAGTAGGAGAAGTTTTCCTTCTTAATATTTCTGTTTTCACTAGGAATGAAATCATGGTCTTGTACATGCCAAGCACATACTCTACTAGTAGCCACGGTCTCAGCACCTTAGTACTGAGATATGAACTGAGGGCCTCAAGTGTGTTAGTTATTTTCCTGTGGAGTCTCACCTCCACTCCTGTTTTTCATTGTTTATCCCTGTTTTCATTGTTTAACACATAGAAGTGTTCACATGAGCTGTGATCCACCTACTTTAGACATCTTATTGTTGCTGGGGTAACAGGCATGTCCCATTATCTCCAGCTTTCCTTTGTTGAGGAGTCCTCCAGTTTTGACCCTGGAATTATGATTCTTCTTTTTTAAGCTTCATTTGAAACGATAATCACAAAAGCTATTGGTTGAGACTCTTGAACTTTCTGTCCACACTGATCTCTCAATCTTTCAGTTTTCAGCCTCACAACCAGCAAGAACGCCATACTGTTTAAGACATCTACTCCTAATTTCATGAAGACAGGGGCGATTAATTTCTCAGTTGTTCACTTGTAGTAAAAAAATAAAATTGGCTTTTATCTCTCCATTTGCCACTTCTATATTTATCTGTTTATTTTTGAACCCAAAAGTTTAGTTTGATGTGGTTTTCTTTTTCTCTATATATTCTCCTTATTCAGTGTAGGATTAACACCCCCCCCCCCACACACACAGAGTGATTAGCCATCAAGTTACTTTTTCCTTTTGTTTTTTGTTTTTGTTTTCTAGTCCTGGGCTTGAGATCAGGTCCTGAGCGCTGTCCTTGGGTTTTCTCAAGGGTAGAACCTTACCACTTGAGCCACAGCACCTCTTCAGGCTTTTTCTATGTATTAGGTACCAAGGAATTGAACTCAGGTCTTCAGACATGTCAAGCAAGCACTCCATCATTAGGCCAAACTCCTGACCCCCAAGTGTTTTTTTTCTTTATGCATGGGATCTGCAATTTCTGATTTAGTATATAAACATTCAAGGACGAGGGCCTTCAGGCTACTACATCTCTACTTTCTGCTTAATCTTGCTATGCACCTAAGAAAAAAATAAAGGAAACTTCTCTAAAAATTAAATTCTATTTTAAAATGTCTTAAAATGTGACTGAAGCAGGTTGGGAGTATTAAGAGGAAAACAGAATGTACCTGAATAAAACACAACAATCCCCAGCCTAGTGCCAATAGCAGAAGCTCATAATTCTAGATACTCAAGCGACGGGTCTGAACGATTGTGATTTGAAGCTAGACTAGGCAGCTTCAGGACTAGGTAGCCTAGGCAGCAAAAGGACAAGGTAGAAATTCGTTTAGAGGGCATAAGCCATATATGTGCAAGTAAGCTCAACAAGTAGACGACTTTGATTTCAAGCAAATATGGGGAAAAGAAAATACAAAGAAACCCCCAATTATTGTTTTCACCAACTAATTTAACTTACTCTGCTGGTAAAATTAGGATAGCATTTAGAAATGTGTTCCTTGCTTTGGAGCATGGCCTAGTGGAAACATGCCTGAAGCCCTGGTTTAGATTCCCCAGAACCACATACGCAAAAAAAGCCAGAAGTGGCACTGTGGCTCCAGTGACAAAGTGCTAGCCTTGAGAAAGCCCAAAGATAATGCCCAAGATGTGAGTACAAGCCCTCAGACTGGCAAAACAAACAAACAAACAAACAAAAACCAACACCATGATGTAATAAAAAAGAAATAAGTTCCTTATTGTATCATTTTGATCAAGTTCATTATTGTTTTCATACAACCATATTTCTTACTTTGTCATGCAAAGATAAGAAAGTTAAAAATATTAAAGCTAATTATATCAAAGGCTTCATTGTGATCTATATAGTATATATTTAATAAATTCATCTCATGTATTTTATTCATTTATAACTTCAGTCTATCTCGTCTACCTTGATTTTTGATTACTTCTATTATGTCATTTTCACACACACACACACACACACACACTCACACAAGCTTTTATGATATATGACCCTCACAATCTGTTTTAGCCCACACCAGTATACTCCTTATGTTGGTTCAATTCCACGTTACTAAAGCAGGTTTGCTGTTATGCACAGTATAAACATGTTGTTCCATTACTAGTAACTGACCTGTTAACTGAACTCTCTCAGATTGAAGTCCTTGCTTTTATAAAAGACATATTTCTCTTTTGTGATTACCTGTCCTAAGTACTGTTATTGGATTCTTTTTATATCATATCATGTCACATATTTTATTCATGCTGGCAAGTAATCTACTGAGGGCCTCTCTGCCCTGAAATTATCAATAATATGAACAAAAATGATGGGTTTAGCATTGTTATGTACTACTTTGTGGGTGAAAATCATACTATCATTTACTTTTCTTAAGTAAAACAAATTACATACTGCTACTATTTTCTGTTAGAAGAAAAAGAAATTTGAGACATAAGGGCCACACACCAGCGAGTGATAATATAATGCAATCCTATTTGCTTGAGAGGAAGAGTTAAGGAAGTTTGCAGTGCCTGCCCCCTAGCATATACATGAGACCACCTTCTCCAAAAGTAAGTGGTTTCTGTAGAATTTACCTATGATCACAGCTCCATGGGAATCTGGAATGGAAAGGATTTCAGTTCTAGAACATCGTTTGCAAAATATCATCAAGATTTCTTATCAACAAAAAGAAATTGGGAGTAATGTGTGTTTATCACCCTAATCAGGTTAAAGCTTACAACAGGTGATTGCAATCCAATCACAAGCCTAGGCAGGAAACAAGATTCTATCGGAAAAAAAAGTTAAAAATAAAATGGCTAGAAACACAGATTTGTGATAGCATTACTCTGTGACAAACGTAGGTTCTGGTTCAGTATCCAATACTGTCACAAAACAAAGAAAACAGAAAAAAGAAGGAAAGAAAAATGACACTTTGAAACTTAGCTTAATTGTATAATGTTTAATGTGAATGATAGCGTACAAAGAGTAAATTCATCACCCCATCGTGCTCACACTACATTTTAACTAATGTTATTCTGTCTATAAAGGGGGGATTTTCCTTACACAGATTTGAACCAGGTGCCTTTATGTCAATAATCTATTAGGCTTATCATAACAAAATAGTGTAAGCATCTTATGTTGGGTATAATAATACCTTTAAGCCTTTGACTCTACTCACCAAATAATTCAGCCACTATACCTCTTTTTGTATGATAATGCTACCCTATGGATATTGAGTCATTCCCAGATTCAGCCCCTTTCAGACCTTACCTGCTCCTCGGGTGAAGTACTATTCTATTGGTCCATCTCAACTGTTCAGTGCCTAGCTGTCTATACTAGCCAGCAAAGATCCACTCTACTAGTTTCTCATATAAATTCAGAACCATTGTGATACTGTGTTGTATTCTCTCACCAACTGATGTGTATTTTGTCACTAATAAATATAAGCTTATTTCCACCATTCATATCTTTTACTCTGTGTCTATATTATAAATACACTTTTTCTAACAAAAATATTTCATGTCAAATTCTCCTAGCACCATTTGGGAATGTCACTGAAGAAACTAATAGCTGGCTTCCAAGCCAAGAGTAATTGTGTTACATTGCTCTTCTTTAGCAAGGAACATTTTCCTCCTGTAAATGAAGCACTTAAACATAAGCACACTTTACAAGTGTGAAGTAGAGGATGGTGTGATGCCAGTATCTTTCAGATGAGAAACGAGATCATACTTTACCCATTTCTAGATTAATATAACAAAGTGATAAATCAATTAATCAATCAACTAGCTTTTCTGAAAATCAGTGTAGCAGATAACAATTAGAATTGAAAAGTCATGTATGTGGTTATAATTCAGTATATAAATAAATATTAAAATAACAACATGAGATTAAAATATACACCCTGAATATTGAGGCTGGTCTTGCAGACTGAGTGTTATTAGACATTTCATATACAGAAACACTTTAAAATTGTTCCTATTAGAGTTTGCTTTAAGCCAGATTTTAAGGAAATTTGTTTTTATGATGGCCAATTTGAGAGGAGCAAACTGGTTTGGAAAGGTTAAATAACTTGCCCAAACATGCTTAACAACTTGATGCCAAATATGGATCTAGCAATCTAGTCTGTGGCTCATTTCTTTAGCATAGGTCACTATAACAGATGCAATATTTTAATTCTTCATTTTCTCCAGATGAGACATTTAAAAATGCCATACAAGTTCATGGTGCTGAATTTTCATATTGTAAAGATGAAGACAAAATCCATTTTGTGAGTTGATATAATTTTCATGTTTATCCTTCTGTCTACAAATATCTAACACTAAACAGTAGGAAAATTAAGTGTTTTTAAATACCCATTTTAGAATTTGAACATAACATTTTATTGGAAAACCATAAATTATCTTCAAGAAACAAGATTATTTATGGTTAATGGGTATTGATAATTAATAAGGAAGCATGTGGCATGCCAAGCACTTAAATTACCCCATTTGAATCTCATTAAGAAACATGAAGCAAGCACTATATTCTTATTTTAAGATGAAGAAATTGAAGAACTAATCAAATTCTTATAAGTCACAAATAACAAAAATTGAAGCCAGGGCACCAAAACATTGTACCTATTACTCCAAAGGGACACATTTAAGACTTATCTACAACACTTCTTGCTGGTCTCTGCCTACTTAAGTAAATAACACTTTTTTTATTTTTTTCTTATTTCAATATATGGCTTTACTTTACCTTCTTTATTTGGCATGAATACTTGCATTTTTATTTTTTATTAATTAGTTCATGCATAGTTCCAATGATATGAAAAGATAAAAGTTGAATCATTCCAGTAATTTTCTTGTTAATGATATTATTTCTGTAAAGTGATTTTTTTTATTGCCTGACATCAAATGAAGATGACCAGGAGATGAAAAAATTCACAAATTCAAAGAATAATCCAATGAGTAATACATCAAGCCTGGACCATAGCCATTATGCCACAGGTGCTGGCTTTTTAGAAATCCACATCCACCCTAGTGATGTGCTTGAAGAAGAATTAAGTTCTTAAGACACACTAAACACTACATAGACTATGAATAATTTTATATTGTACATGAGATTTCTAAAAAGGACATTGAGCCAGCACCTGTGGCTCGCACCTATAATCCTACATACTCAGGAAGCTAAGATCTAAGGATTAAGTCTCAAAGTTAGCTCAGGCAGGAAAGGCTTTGAGACTCTTATCTCCATATAACCACAAAAAAAAAAGCTGAAAGTACAGCTTGTGGGTCAAGTGTTAGTGTGTCAACCCTGACCAATAAAGTAAAGGGGAAGCATCCTTTCCCTGAGAGCAAGCTCTAGCAATTGTGTATCATAAAGAAGTTCCTGTCTGAACTCAGGTGGTTTATGCCTATAATCCTAACTACTCAGAAAACTGAGATGTGAGGATTGTGGTCCAAAGCCAGCCTGAGCTAAAAAGTCCTCATAAGATGCTTATCTCCAATTTACCCCTTAACTACTGGAAGTGGAGCTGTAGTTCAATGTAACAGAGTTCTAGCCTTAAGCAAAAGAGTTCAGTAATGGAGCCCAGGTCCCGAATTCAAGCCTCAGGACTCATATAACAATGATAATAATAATAATAATAATAATAATAATAATAATAATAAATTTAGAACATAAAATGCTCAAATAAGAGATTAACATTGACATCCAACAATAGATTATATAACTTTAAAACAACTTTTCAAGTACTGACTGATTTGTAATCTGTGAGCAGCTCATGTTGATTATTATTGAATTAATTCACTTGATTTTGTTTGCATAAGGGTGAGTTAGATTTACCTCTTAATTCCAAATAAGTTTAACTGAGAAGAAGTGAATAGAACTGTCTAGACTTGAAATTGAACACAGGTTTCAAAGAAAGTCAGGGCCGGGAGTTTGGCCTAGGCCGGGAGTTTGGCCTAGTGGTAGAGTGCTTGCCTAGCATGCACGAAGACCCGGGTTCGATTCCTTGGTACCACATACTTAGAAAAAGCCAGAAGTGGTGCTGAGGCTCAAGTGGTAGAGTTCTAGCCTTGAGAAAAATCCAATGACAGTGCTCAGGCCCTGAGCTCAAGCCCAGGACTGGCAAAAAAAAAAAAAAGTCAGCACTGAGGTGTGAGAAGTTACCAGACAGTATACAATTTGGGAGAAGGGAGGGAAACAACTGAGAAAATTAGGGAGGGGTGATCAAAAGAAATCTACTTCATTATCTCACTTAATGTAACTATACCCTCTCCCTACATCACCATTACAATACTTTTTTCAAACAAGAAAATGATAAAAAGCTACAATTTCCCTCCTAGGTCCTCTAGGCCAATGCAGTCCCAGTGCAACACCTTCAGAGTCACCAGTCAT